>NW_012109119.1:551938-633612 GCF_000951045.1 Mandrillus leucophaeus
CATCCCAGGGATGAAGCCAACTTGATTGTGGTGGGTAAACTTTTTGATGTGCTGCTGGATTTGGTTTGCCAGTATTTTATTGAGGATTTTTGCATCAATGTTCATCAGGGATATTGGTCTAAAATTCTCTTTTTTTGTCGTGTCTCTGCCAGGCTTTGGTATCAAGATGATGCTGGCCTCATAAAATGAGTTAGGGAGGATTCCCTTTTATTCTATTGATTGGAATAGTTTCAGAAGGAATGGTATCAGCTCCTCTTTGTACCTCTGGTAGAATTCAGCTGTGAATCTGTCTGGTCCTGGACTTTTTTTTGGTTGGTAGGCTATTAATTATTGCCTCAATTTCAGAATATGTTCTTGGTCTATTTAGAGATTCAACTTCTTCCTGGTTTAGTCTTGGGAGGGTGTATGTGCCCAGGAATTTATCCATTTCTTCTAAATTTTCTAGTTTATTTGCGTAGAGGTATTCTGCCTTCATTTCGTTATTTATCCAGTAGTCATTCAGGAGCAGATTGTTCAGTTTCCACGTAGTTGTGGGGATTTGAGTGAGTTTCTTAATCCTGAGTTGTAATTTGATTGCACTGTGGTCTGAGATCTGAGAGACAGTTTGTTGTGATTTATGTTCTTTTACATTTGCTGAGGAGTGTTTTACTTCCAATTATGTGGTCGATTTTAGAATAAGTGCAGTGTGGTGCACTTATATATATATTCTGTTGATTTGGGGTGGAGAGTACTGTATAGATGCCTATTAGGCCCACTTGGTGCAGAACTGAGTTCAAGTCCTGGATATCCTTGTTAACTTTCTGTCTCGTTTATCTGTCTAATATTGACAGTGGGGTGTTAAAGTCTCCCATTATTATTATGTGGGAATCTAAGTCTCTTTGTAGGTCTCTAAGGGCTTGCTTTATGAATCTGGGTGCTCCTTATTGGGTGCATATATATTTAGGATAGTTAGCTCTTCTTGTTGAATTGATCCCTTTACCATTTCGTAATGGCCGCCTTTGTCTCTTTTTATCTTTGTTGGTTTAAAGTCTGTTTTACCAGAGACTAGGATTGCAACTCCTGCTTTTTTTTTGCTTTCCATTTGCTTGGTAGATCTTCCTCCATCCCTTTATTTTGAGCCTCTTTGTGTCACTGCATCTAAGATGGGTATCCTGAATACAGCACACTGATGGGTCTTGACTCTTTATCCAATTTGCCAGTCTTTTTCTTTTAATTGGGGCATTTAGACCATTTGCATGTAAGGTTAGTATTGTTATGTGGGAATTTGATCCTGTCATGATGTTAGCTGGTTATTTTGCCTGTTAATTGATGCAGTTTCTTCATAGCATTGATAGTCTTTACAATTTGGCATGTTTTTGCAGTGGCTGGTACTGGTTGTTCCTTTCCATGTTTAGTGCTTCCTTCAGGAGCTCTTGTAAGGCAGGCCTGGTGGTGGTGACAAAAATCTCCCATCATTTGCTTGTCTGTAAAGGATTTTATTTCTTCTTCACTTATGAAGCTTAGCTTGGCTGGATATGAGATTCTGGCTTGAAAATTCTTTTCTTTAAGAATGTTTAATATTGGCTGCCACTCTCTTGTGGCTTGTAGGGTTCCTGCCGAGAGATCTGCTGTTAGTCTGATGGGCTTCCCTTTGTTGGTAACCCGACCTTTCTCTCTGGCTGCCCTTAACATTGTTTCCTTCATTTCAACCTTGGTGAATCTGACAATTATGTGCCTCGGGGTTGCTCTTCTCAAGGAGTATCTTTGTGGTGTTCTCTGTATTTCCTGCATTTGAATGTTGGCCTGCCTTGCTAGGTTAGGGAAGTTCTTCTGGATAATATCCTGAAGAGTGTTTTCTAACTTGGTTCCATCCTCCCCATCACTTTCAGGTACACCAGTGAAACGTAGATTTTGTCTTTTCACATATTCCCACATTTCTTGGAGGCTTTGTTTCTTTTTACTCTTTTTTCTCTAATCTTGTCTTTTTACTTTATTTCATTAATTTGATCTTCAATCAGTGATGTCCTTTCTTCCACTTGATCGAATCTGCTATTGAAGCTTTTGCATGTGTCCCGAAGTTCTCATGCTGTGGTCTTCAGCTCCATCAGGTCAAAGTCTTCTCTACACTGTTTATTCTAGTTAGCCATTCGTCTAATCTTTTTTCAAGGTTTTTAGCTTCCTTGTGATGAGTTAGAACATGTTCCTTTAGCTTGTAGAAGTTTGTCATTACTGACCTTCTGAAGCCTACTTCTGTCAACTTGTCAAAGTAATTTTCTGTCCAATTTTGTTCCGTTGCTGGCAAGGAGCTGCAACCCTTTGGAGGAGAAGAGGTGCTCTGATGTTTGAAATTTTCAGCTTTTCTGCTCTGGTTTCTCCCCATCTTTGTGGTTTTATCTATCTTTGGTCTTTGATGTTGTGACCCAGAGATAGGATTTTGGTGTGGATGTCCTTTTTGTTGATGTTGGTGCTATTCCTTTCTGTTTGTTAGTTTTCCTTCTAACAGTGAGGCCCCTCAGCTGCAGGTCTGTTGGAGTTTGCTGGAGGTCCACTCCAGACCCTGTTTGCGTGGGTATCACCAGTGGAGGCTGCAGAACAGTGAATATTGCAGAACGGTAAATATTGCAGAACATTAAATATTGCTGCCTGATCCTTTCTCTGGAATCTTTGTCCCAGAGGGGCACCTACCTGTTTGAGGTGTCTGTTGGCCTCTACTGGGAGTCTCCCAGTCAGGCTACATGGGGGTCAGGGACCCACTTAAGGAGGCAGTCTGTCCATTCTCTGAACTCGAGCGCCATGCTGGGAGAACCACTGCTGTCTTCAGAGCTGTCAGACAGGGATGTTTAGGTCTGTAGAAGTTTTCTGGTGCCTTTTGTTCAGCTGTGCCCTGCCCACAGAGGTTGAACATATAGAGGCAGTAGGCCTTGCTGAGCTGTGGTGGGCTCTGCCAGTTTAAGCTTCCTGGATGCTTTGTTTACCTACTCAAGCCTCAGCAATGGTGGATGCCCCTCCCTCTGCCAGGCTGCAGCCTTGCAGGTCGATTTCAGACTGTTGTGCTAGCAGTGAGCATGGCTCCGTGGGCATGGTACCTGCCGAGCCAGGCACAGGAGGGAATCTCCTGGTGTGCTGGTTGCTAAGACCTTCGGCGAAGTGCAGTATTTTCCAGGTACAGTCTGTCACAGCCTCCCTTGGCTAGGAAAGGGAAATCCCTCAACCCCATGCCCTTCACAGGTGAGGGGATGCCCCGCGCTGCTTTGGCTTGCCCACTGTGGGCTGCATCTCAATGGGACTGTCCAACCAGTCCCATTGAGATGAACCAGATACCTCAGTTGGAAATGCAGAAATCACCTGTCTTCTGCATCAGTCTCACTGGGAGCTGGAGACTGGAGCTGTTCCTATTTGGCCATCTTGGAGGCAACCTCCAAATCTAAACTTCTATATGTTAAAACATTTTAAGGGCAAAATGACAAAGATGTAAAATGTTTGCAATAAGATTGCAAAGAATTAATTAACATCTCTAGAATATAAAGTGCTTATATGTACCAATAAGTAAAAAATTACTTTCTCAATAGAAAAATGAGCAAAGTCCATTTGACAAATAGATACTTCACTGAAAAAGAAATTCAAGTGGCTTATAAAATCTATGAGAAAACAGATTTCCTTATTAACTGTCAAAGAAAAATAAATGTGCATAACAGTGTTCATTCAGGTGTGACTTTTATATAAGAAACAAAGTTGGGACAACTTACATGTCCAGTATAAAAGGATGGTTGAAACTGTCTGGTTTGTCTATTTGGAGGAATATTATAGAGCCATGAAAAGAGTCAGATTTTAGAAGAATAATGACATGGACAAAAGCTCATGATGCAATGTGAAGAGGAAAAGAGTGCACAGAAAACAATGCTGTCATGATCTCATTTTTTTAAAAAGCCTGTTTACTGAGAAAATAGACTTTTGGCAGCAAAACTTGATCTGAACGGATGTGAAGCTATCCACTTTCTGTTACTTTTCTAGGCAAAAAACAAAACAAAACAAAACAAAACCAAGAACCTGATTTGTTAAAAGCTTTCAGGATAAAGCAAAAGATCATATTAAATTCTAAAGTAAGAGCTATCTTTAGTACAGTGTATTTTGCCTGAATCAAATCAATAGACTTTATTTTAATATAAATAAATGACAGGTTTTGAAGATAGATCTTTTTAAGTATAAGAGTGTGCTATATAAAGGTACCATATGTCTACTTCAATTCTGTGTATTAGAAGAACTAGGCTTTAGATTCAAATATATATACTGTATATACTGATTTCACAAGTAATATGTAATGAAAATTATTTTCCAGTTTAATGAACATTATTCTGCAAGAAATCTAAATCCTCTGTCATCAGAGCAAGAGATTGGTAAGTTGTTTGAAGTTTGCTACATTTAAAAACATGTTAACTCGTTAGTATAGTATTTAGTTTCTCTAACTTATTTTCTTAGGTGCTCAATTTATTCTTTAGAAATTACTGGTACTTCTGCACTTCTCACTGATATTATTTTCTTTCTTTTTTAAAGCAATTTGCTTTTCTCATTGCTCTATTAAAACTTACTTTCTCCAAGGTTATTGACCTCCCAATTATCAAACATTATGGGTATCTTGTATTTATTATCATATTAAGACTCTTTGCAACATTCGATATAGTTGATTATTTCCATCGTTTTTCTGTAATTTTTGGATTTCCTTTTCTCTCTTTGATACTTTTAATTGGATATTCTTTCTTTATTTTTCCTTTGATTGATTAATTCATTCAACATATGAATATAAATGTGTATGTGTATTATATTTTTTATATCAGGTATGCTTTTGGGCTCTGGTGACAGAACAGTGGACAAGGATGAAAAATTCTCATATGGTTTATGTTCTAGTGTGAGAAACTGAAAATAGACAAATAAATCAATGTATAATTTATCAGATAGTACACTAAACAACAATTGTTATGGACTTGAATAGTCAGACTCACATATTATGATTTTTAATCTAATATTACCTTTATGTTATAGAATGATACAAGATAAGAGATAATGGTAGGTACAGCATCCTTGTTTCATTGAAAGGATCACCAACTACCCAAGTAATACACACCTTCTTTTGCCACTGCCACCCAAGGAACATGTCAGGCTGCTATGGACAAAAGGCATATTTCATGTAGGTCACCTTGACACAAGAGAGATGTAACTTCAATTTCACACCAGTCTTTTATACTTTTCTAGTCATGACGCCCAAGGCCTGTATGCTAACTCATAGCTCCTCTAATTCAGGTGCAGTCTCACACAGCAGACTAGATAGATAAAACATTCTATGTTTACCTTAATTCTGTGAAAACAGTGCTGTGAGAAGTCAGGCTTCAAGTTCATTTTTCCAGGTGGGCCTGAATCTGCCCAGGCTTGATGTTAATGCTTTACTTATTATTGGTGATAAACACTATGCCGCAAAGTAATGTATAGTAAGGGAAATGGGGAATACTTGGATTGGAAAAGTGATTGCTGTATTGCAAGGGAGTCAGGAAAGGCATCACTAAAAGTCAACATTGAGCAGAAGGAGGTGCAGATACAAGCTACTGGAAAAAGTGTTCCAAGCAAAGGGCAAAAAGGTCTTGAAATGGGAACATACCCAGTATGTTCACTGAAAATTAGTTAAATTGGTATGCTTTGTGGAATAAGAAAGGAGAGACTGGTGGGAGATTAAATCCAAGAGGTGGATAGAGCAAATCATGTGGGACCTGTAGATCATTAAGGACTTTGGGGGTTTTTTTCTGAGTGAGATGGAAAGCCTCTGGAAGGTTTTAGGTAAAGGACTGAAGTGATCTGACAGGTTTTAAAAGGGTTATTCTGGCTGCTATGTGGAGAACAGACTATGGAAACAAGGGCAAAAGCAGGGAAAGGTCAGGAAGCTATAAAATGACACAAAGTGAGAACTGATGAGTAGTAGTAGAAGTGGTGAGAAGATGTCAGATTTTGGTTACAAAGTGTTCTGAAGGTAGAACTGGAAGAATTTGCTTATGGACTGGATATAAGGATTGAGAGAGAGAAACAAGGATTGTGCCGTGGTGTTGACATGAATAACTTGGAATGGAGTTGCCATTTATAGAAATATGGAAGGCTGTAAGAGTAATTTGAGATTGAGGAGCCAGGGGTTTCATTTAGGAATTGTTTTAATTGAAAAGCCTATTTATTAGATATCTAAGTGAAAGTAAAGTAGGAAATTGTACATATGAATTTGGAATTCAGTGAGATGGAGACACAGATTTTGGAATTTTTATAAATAGTATTTAATGCTATGAGATCAGAATGAATCTACCAATTGTATTTATTAAATGTCTACCATCTAAAAATTTAAATCTATTTACATCCTCTTTTTTGAGACAGAGTTTCACTCTTGTTGCCCAGGCTGGAGTGCAATGGCACAATCTCGGCTCACAGCAACCTCCGCCTCCTGGGTTCAAGCGATTCTCCTGCCTCAGCCTCCCGAGTAGCTGGGATTACAGGCACCTACCACCATGCCCAGCTAATTTTTTGTATTTTTGGTGGAGACGGGGTTTCACTATGTTGGCCAGGCTGGTCTCAAATTCCTGACCTCAGGTGATCCACCCACCTCCACCTCCCAAAGTGCTGGGATCACAGGCGTGAGCCACCGCGTGCAACCCACATCCTCTTTTTTGACACTCTCATTCATTTGGCACTCATTCACTTCAGTGTTTTCAAATATACTACATACAGATAATGACCAAATTTATATCTTGCTGCACTAACTTCTAAACTCTAGGACCTTATTTCTGATTGTACAGTTTAAATCTCTTCAGACATCTTTTGACATTAAAAACTCAGTGTAGCTGAAATCAGACTTGTTCTCCTTCTGATGTTCCTGATGGTATCTCCATTATTCTAGCTTTTAATGTTTGGAGCATAGTAACAATTTTAACTTCTATCTGTGACTGTGACTACATTCAACTATTCATCAAGTTCTGTCAGTTCTCTCTCTCAAATATTTATTTTTATTTCTATTTTCATGGAAACCATTATATTTCAGAGTCTTACTATTCACTTGGACTGTTACAATAACATCCTAATTGGTGTTTTCCATTTTTCAGCTTACGTATAGATCACAGCTCACTTAATTAACCTTCAATGCCCATAATGTTGGCCATATCGTCACTGCCCTAATCAGATACCTTCAAGTGACTCCCCCATTGACTATCAAATTATGCTTCTACTTTTCTAATTTAGCTCCAACTACCTGTTTTGTTTTTTATTGGTATATAGTTGTACATATTTATGGGGTCCATGTGATATTTTGATACCTGCATACAATGTGTAATGATCAAATCAAGGTAATTGGAATATCCATCACCTCAGACATTTATCATTTCTTTGTGTGGGGAACATTCCAAATCTTCTCTTCTAGCTATGTCAAAATATACTATAGATCCTTGTAAACCATACTACTACTCTAGAACTTATTCTTAAATTTCATACTAGAACTTATTCCTTTCGTCTAACTGATTTTTATACTCATTAACCAATCTCTATTCATCCCCCAACATACCTCTTAAGCCTTTTATCTTATAAGAGTAACCTGTGCTTTGACCAGACTCTGGAACTCAGTGTGTCTCAAGTATGCCCACAATTTCTTACCTGCTTTTTACTTCTTGCAGTCCTCAGCTTATATCTCTGTCTTTCAAGATAGAATTCTTTTCCATAATACCTTTTATTTATCCCCTCAACCTTCTTTTTCAAAAAGATCTCTCCCTCTCTTTTCTGAATCTCTCTTCTTTTTTATACTTTTTAGCATTCTACCATCATTATTTATAAATAGATACAAAGTCTTCTCTAGATCACAGGTTTTTTGAGGGCAGGGATTTTTAAATGTACCTTTGAATTCCCCACAGCACCGATAATGCTGCCTTGCACAGTAATGTGTTCTTTTATTTACAGTGATCATATGAGTTTTATGAAGACTTCATATGAACTTCTTGTGAAATTAAAAACAAAATCAAATTCATTTATTCAAAAGGAAATTCAAGATTTTAGTTCTTTTTGGATCTATGTTTCCATTATACCTATTTTTCTTTAAGTCATATGGATGTGTACTGAGAAATACACATAGTCAAAAAAATAAAGTGAGAAAGGGAGAGGGGAAGAACACAAGTATCTGGTAGTCAGTCTGTCCATCTATCCATCTGTCTGTCCATCCATCCATCTATCCACCCATCTTATTGCTGGTTGGTTTGGTTCTATTTAGGGTGAAATAACTGAGATGTTTAAAAATAAAAATAAAGTTATTAAATATATGAAAGTTTAAAAAATATATGAAACATTCAAAGTGATGCAAAGTAAATTATTTTGCTTAATATGCTATTTGATTAATTCTATATAAAAATAGATATTTTAAAAGACTTGTTTCAAGTACATATTTGATTACTGTAGATTCAAAATTATTTAATAATTTTAAATTAGAATTAGGATGTTGAAAATATATTTGTATATTTATAATTTTATTAATAAGTAATATAATAAATTAAGAACAGTATTTTTCCTTAATGGCAATTCTGGGCTTCATCAACCAGAGCTACATTTAAAGCTTATTTTAAAAATTCCTTTTGGAACTCTTTTTAATGTTCTGTCAGTTTCCTTGAACAATGCCATGGACAGTATATTGTAGTGACTCAATAAATAATAGTTGAATAAGTTTAACTTATACAGTATCTCTCAGATTCAGCATTTTTTCCTCCATTACCATCGCTATGATTGTAGATAAGGTCAGCCTTTCATTACGTCTTTACTGGACAATGGACTTTTATTTTATTTTGGTTAGTCTCACTTCTAGACTCTCTTGTTCCAGCCTTTATACCTATTCTCTCCTGAATAATACTTACACAGCAGTTCAAATCATGTCATATCTCTGCTTGAAAATCTTCAATGAATTCTTGTTATCTACTAAATAATGTCCAGATTCCACAGTGGGGCATTCAGCAATCTTTCCAAGCTCATCTTCATTAATTTCCGCTTAATACATCTTTATTATTTCTCACTGCTCCTGCTAAGCTGAATAGATTTCTGTTACTCTAATGCATCCTTTGCATGTCTGTTTCTGTGCCTCTGTATCATTCTCTTCATTTGAGGCGTTTTATTCCACTTTTTACTTTTTATACTAGTTCTTTATATACTAGAGTTCAAATTACTTGAAAATAGGGTTTAATTTTGCTTAAATATTTTAATCTTCATAGTACCAAGGACAATGCCTTGCACTTAAGAGGAATACAGTTAAATACCTGCTAAATAGAAGAATGATTGAGTGTTACCATATTTATTGTATGCAGTATGCTATAATTCAGTAGGTTATAAAAATTTTATATAAGATGAAGAGCATGATATTGTAATGTTTATCTTCCTTAGGAAACTTATTTGAGAAGCCAGAAGGAGAAGATGGCTTTACGTTTTCTTTTCCGTCAGACACTTCAACTCATACATTTGGAGCTGGAAAAGATGATTTTAGTTTTCCATTTTCATTTGGACAGGGTCAAAATTCAATACCTTCTTCTTCTTTAAAAGGTTTTTCATCTTCCTCACAAAATACAACACAGTTTACTTTTTTTTGAGCTAGTCATTAATTCCTTGAATTATTTTACTGTTCTGTATTCATGAGGGCATAAATTTACATTATTGCTTAAAACATGAAGACTGCTTTATTTTGTTGATTAAAGCAGTAATGTTTACATTGTTTGATTATCTTTATTGAAATATTGAAATACTGAATATTTTGGGTTTTGTGTGTGCTATTAACTAATCATTTATTTTGGTTTGGATTTTGTGAGCCGTGTTCAGGTAGAACTTTTATTAATCTTAATAGAATTTGAGGCTTTTTTCATTACTCTTTATTTTAAATATTAAGCCTGCTTCTCCTTGGAACCTAAGGTTTTTTCTGGTAGTATTGTTGGTACTTTGATAAGAACAAGAACTGCAGTAGTAACTCCAGAGTTAATGCTGAAGTGTACTGTAGCTACTAAGAATTTCTTTTAAAATTATTGGGATTCACTTCTGCTTCACTATGTAGTATACAGAGTGGTACTATAATAATAATTTCAAATAATTTATGTTAATAACAAAATCTGTGTTATTTTCTTCTAATATAACACATGGTACAATTCTAATTTTATGAGTCATGCTAATGCCTTCAATGGATAAAAATTAAATGTGAAGGGCAAGAGTAATTTCTGAAAATTGGATTGTTTTATCAGTGGTGATCCTGTTATATGTTTTTTGCTTAAATATTTTTTGAGGAACATTTAAAATTTTGTCTCCGTCAATAAAAAACAATTTCATCTTTATGTTTTGTGTTCAGTATTTTTCAATTAGTTATATAGCTTACATAAAGATATTTAACATTTGATGAACTTCTGTAAACATTTTGCTCAATATCACTGTATTTTGTGCTTTGTAAATTAGCTATATTGAGTTACCAAGTACTAAAGAGTTTGACTCCTTATTTTGATGTGACTGTTGATGAGTTTTTAAACCTAACCCCTTCTTTTCTCTTTCTACCCCACATCTGGTCAAGTTGATCAGAAAGCCTGGCTGCTTCTTCCTTTGGTGCCACTAGGAAGTTCAAACCACATATGGGAGCCCCCACCCAGCCCCACCCCCTAACTACCATAAAAACTGAAAGCCAATCTTCTTTCCCTACTTCTCAAGCTATTTTTCAGTTTAGCTTAGGAGGCCTGCCCAGCTCTCCCTAGAAGGCCTTAATATATGACTAGAAAAATCTTTTAATACCCTATTGGGATGTGTGGCATCATCAGTTTCAATATGCAGATCAAATTTTGGGTAAGGGTGTATACTGCTTCTTCAGGGTATCTACAAATTATCACAGTTGTATTACATTAAGCTGTCTCAAAGACTTAAAAAGGATCTCCATCTAACTAATGATAGACTTCAAGAAAATTTTAGACTCTGTTAAAAAAGAACCATCAAACTTTCAACAACTGCTTAAAAGATGAAAATTTCAGTTAAAAAGCTGGATTTTCTTTGTTTTTTTAAACAGGTATTTATCTTATTGACTCTATGATTGAATTAATTGGTAGTTTTGATATAATAAAGACATTGGCTATATATGAGACAGGAGAAAAAGTTATAATTTGTTTGTTTATTGAGAAATTCAAAACTAGTTTTAGCCTTGAATGGTTCAGTGATTCCATGATTTATTTTTACTTTAAATAGAGTAATGTCTAGCACATCAGTATGGTTATATTTATCATGTATCAATAAGTGATATGAAATAAGTATTTTAAAAGTATCTACAGTGCACATGGCATTTTGACAGCATATAAAAGACTAGAACACAGATGTGGTCTTATACTCAAGGAACTTATAACTTGATTGAGTAGACAAAACTTGGGAAATAACAAAAGCACATTATAATAACTATATTATAATGATAATATAACTATGTTATTAAAACAATAATATAATAACTATATTATTATAATGTGACTTTTGTTATAGAAGAGACCAAGCGCTTTAAGAATGAGGGGAAAAAGGTCATCATGGACTGGAAAACCTGGGAAGGATTCACCAAAGAGGTAGAATTGAATTAGGACTTTATAGGTATGTAGATTGTAAAATTTTCAAGTGTAAGATTGATGCTTTTTTAGCCTTTTGTGTTTTAATTACCTAACTAGTTGTTAGTCTTTAGTAGGATTGCATTAAACAATTATTGAATTAATAGAATTTAACTGAATTGGTAAAGGAGACAGAGCTTTCTAGATAAGGGGACTAATATGATCAAAAGAAAAATGCAATCACATATTTACTATTAATATGTGTAGAGGAAATTAAAGAATAGACCTAACTGGAATGAAGAATAATATCAGGAAATTGAGTTTAATAGATATGTGTTGCAGGAAGTCAGGGACCCCAAATGGAGGGACCAGCTGAAGCCATGAAAGAACATAAATTGTGAAGATTTCATGGACATGTATTAGTTCCCCAAATTAATACTTTTATAATTTCTTACACCATCTTTACTGCAATCTTTGAACATAAATTGTGAAGATTTCATGGACATTTATCACTTCCCCAGTCAATATTCTTGTGATTTCCTATGCCTGTCTTTAATCTCTTAATCCTGTCATCTTATTAAGCTGAGGATGTATGTCACCTCAGGACCCTGTGATAATTGCTTTAACTGCACAAATTGTTCATAAAGCGTGTGTGTTTGAACAATATGAAATCTGGGCACCTTAAGAACAGGATAACAGTGATTTTCAGGGAACAAGGAAGATAACCTTAAAGTCTGGCTGCCTGTGGGCCGGGCAGGACAGAACCATATTTCTCCTATTACCGAAAATGGGTAAGAGAAATATCGCTTAATTCTTTCCCCAGTAAGGAATGTTAATAATTAACAGCCCTGGGAAAAGAATGCATTCCCGGGGCGGGGGCTCTAAAATGGTCACCCTAGGAATATCTGCCTTATGCAGTTGCAGATAAGGGATGAAACACGCCCTGGCCTCCTGCAGTGCCCCCAGGCTTGCTAGGATTAGGAAATTCCAGCCTGGCAAATTCTAGTCAGACTGGTTCTCTGCTCTTGAACCCTGTTAAAATGTTTATCAATGACAATACAAGCACAACGGGACAGGGAACCTCATCAGTAATGCTAATTTTGCCTTCGCCTTGTGACCTTGCCCTGACCATTTGCCTTGTGATATTTTGTTACCTTGTGAAGCATGTGATCTCTGTGACCCACACCCTATTCATATACTCCCTCCCCTTTGGAAATGACTAATAAAAACTTGCTGGTTTTGTGGCTTAGAGGGCATCACGGAACCTGCCGACACGTGATGTCTCCCCCAGACACCCAGCCTTAAAATTTCTCTCTTTTGTACTCTTTCCCTTTATTTCTCAGACCAGCCGACAGTCACGGAAAATAGAAAAAAACCTGCGTGAAATATTGGGGTTCCCCTGATAGATATGATAGGATTGATTTATAGAGGATCTTGAAATGTTTTGACTTGGTTTCTGAGGCCAATACAGAACTTATATTTTAATGTCAGTGTTTCAAGAGAAAATAAATGACTAGGAAAATTAAACTTACAATACAGCCACAGTTAGGAGAAATTAGAGTTGGATAAACAAATTAGGAGTCAGTTGCAGTGGTCCAAGTGTGTAGTGATATGTTCCAGGTGATAACAACTGATTGTCTTGTGGTTTCACACTGCTGACATCTCAAATTGAAAAAATATATCTTGTTTAAAAGAAATACATTTGATTGAACACCATCTGAGCATAAGGTAAAAGGAGAAAGGAACCAGAGTTGTTTGTGTTTGAAGATCATAGCTTATCCAACTAGTAGAGGCATATGCAATGTTTAAAATACAAATCACAAAAATAACTTTGTGTAATCAAATAGCCTTATAAAGATAAATTTTAAAAGAGAATTATTCCCCTAGAGACAAATCAAATATTCTATCACCTTTGAAATAGGAGTTTGTTCCCACTTCTATTCAGTGAGATTTCAGAAATAAGGGGTCTAGCCCCAGAGCTCTCTGTTAAATTTAGAAGAGAAATAGCCACTGTATATCTAATTTTGTTTAGGTCCAAAAAATCTATTTTAATATTGTTAAATGAATTTTTTCTCTGTGATTAGAAAAGATATTCTAAGAATATAAGAGTAATACTCCAAAATCAGTTAAGACTCTTGATTTATTGTCACAAGAGGTATATGTATAAGCAGACAGTGGTTCCTGGCACATAACTGCTTCTCAGTGGACAGACCTAGGATCTGTCAGTAGACACACCTAGGAAATATATGTATGTATACTATATCTATATACATGTTTGTCGGTGTATCTAACTACTGAAAACAAAACATGAGTTTAGGCTGATAACTCTAGCAACAAGAGGTTCATCTAGTATTCCCCTTTGGTTTATTTGTAACTGCTTTCTCTGACAATGAGAAACCTGGCTGTCATTAACTATTTGCTTTCTTTTTCAGTCCTAGTATACATGTAAAGTTCTTTCTAAATTGGTAACCCAGATGCTGTGATAAACAAATTTATCAACTAGGGTATGTTAGTGTTCTGTGACTGCTATAGCAAATTACCATAGCCTTTTTGGGTTGAAACAATAGGAATTCATTCTTCTATAGTTCCAGAGGCGGGGCATCCAAAATTGGTGTTACAGGTCAAAAATCCAGGTGTCAGCAGGATCATACTTTCAACCCTCTAGGGAAGGATCCATTCCTTTCTTCTTTAAGCTTTTGGTGCCTGCTAGCATTTCTTGGCTTATAGCTACATCACTCCAATTTTCAAAGCTAGTCAGAATTCGACAGAGAAATAGAACCAATAGCATCTATCTATCTGTCTATCTCTATCTATCTATCTATCTATCTATCTATCTATCTATCTATCTATCTATCTAATCTATCCATCCATTCATCTAGATTTATTTTAAGGAATTGGTTGTTAAGATTGTAGAGGTGGCAAGTCTGAAATCTGTAGGACAAGCTGGCAGGCTAGAAATTCAGGTAAGAGTTGATGTTTCAGTTGAGTTCAATATCAACAGAGCAGACTAGGGAGACTGGGAACTCAGGCAGGGTTTCTGTGTTGCAGTCTCAAGGTCAAATTCACTCTTTGGGAAACTTCAGTCTTTGCTCCTAAGGCCTTCAACTAATTGAATGCAGCCTACCCACATTATGGAGAGTTCTGCTTTACCCAAAGTCTACTAACTTAATCATATCTAAAAATACTTTTGCATCAACATCTAGAATGGTGTTTCACCAAACCACTGGGTACCATAGCATATCCAAATTGACATAAAATTAGCCACCATAGCCAGCATCTTCAAATTTCTCTTTGACCTGCCTTCACATGGCCTTCCCTCAGTGTATGAAATCTCTCTCACTGCCTCCCTTTTATAATCGTAAATGTGATTGCATTTAGGGTCTATCTGGATGGATAGTTCAGATAATCTCCCCATTTCAAGATCTTTGACTTAACCACATCCGTAAAGCCCCATTTTTTCCCATATAGGTAACAATCACAGATTCCAGGGATTAGGTCATGGAAATCTTTTGGGGGGCCATTTTCAGCCTATTACATAAGGTATAGTGTTTGTGTGTATTCTTTATCCAGTTACAGCAATATTTTCCAAAATTACTTAAGTTAGCTCCTATCTTCTATACCCCCTTACATTTGATTGTGTCATTTATTTATAACACAGATTCATTTGTGGCCATCTACATTCCATCTTGGGTTTATCTGAATTATTTCTTGGTTTAAAAAATTGTATACAGTAAAATTCCTTCTGTAAACCAAAAATAAAATTCTAAGCTTGCCACTCATCTGAATGAATCCTTCCTATCATCAAGGACATTCCAAAATTAACCTGAAAAAACTAATTTAGGCCATGATGGGAAGGGAGAGCCAGACAAGACTCATACTCTCCTCCCTTTTGGAATTACTGAGAGAACAGGCTCTTAAAGTCTGATAAGAAACATTTACAATCTATTCTCTCTGAAGCCTACTACCTGGAGGCTTTATCTTCATGATAAAACTTTGGTCTCCACAACCCTTATATAACCAAACACCCTACTGATAATAACTCTTTCATCCAATTGCCAATCAGAATATCTTTGAATCTGCCTACAACCTGGAAGCAACCCCAGCCTCTGCTTCCAGTTGTCTCGCCTTTCTGGACCAAAGCCATGTACATCTTACATGTATTGACTGATGCCTTATGTCTCCCTAGAATGTATAAAACCAAGTTGTGGCCTGACCACCTTGGGCACATGTTGTAAGGATCTCCTGAGGGCTGTGTTATGGGCCATTGATCACTCATAATTTGCTCAGAATAAATCTGTTCAAATATTTTACAGTTTGATTCTTTTTGTCGACACTTTGTGATGTGCAGGTCTATGGGTTTTGACAAATAGTGTCATGTATTTACCATCATAGCACCATACAGAACAGTTCCATCATAGCCCAAATTCCCTAGCATTGAATTTTGTAGTCAATCCCTTCCCCTACTTCCAAAGCCTGGAAACCAAAGATTTGTTTTCTATTCCTGTAGCTTTGTCTTTTCCAGAATGTTATATAAATATGCAATATTTTTTATTTTAAATGCCAATTATACCTAACCAGTATATAGAAATACAGTTGATTTTTATATACCAACTGTGATCATGCTGAACTCAGGAGGTCTAGCTTTTTTTGTAGAATCTTTGGGATTTTCTATGTAAGCAATCATGTTGCTTACAAATAGAGACAGTTTCATTCCTTCATTTTCAATATGCCTTCATGACTATATTCAAAATACGTTACAAGGCTATAGTAATAAAAACAATATGGTATTTGTGTAAAAACAAACACATAGACCAACAAAACAGCATAAAGAACCCAGAAATAAATCCACATATTTACACCCAACTGATTTGTGACAAAGGTGTCAAGAACATACACTGGGAAAAGAACACCCTCTTCAATAAATGATGCTGGGAAAATTGGATATCTGAATGCAAAAGAATGAAACTGAGCCCTTACTTGTCACCATTTGCAAAAATCAACTCAAGATGGATTAAAGACTTAATGTAATACCTAAAACTGTAAAACTACAAGAAAACAGGGGAAACACTTGAGAAGGTTGGTCTAGACAAAGAGTTTGTAGCTATAACCTCAAAAGCACAGGCAACCAACCTGAAAATAGACAAATGAGACTATATTAAGCTGAAAAGCATCTGCAAGGTAAAAGAAACCAAAGCATCTGCATGGTAAACAGAGTGAAGAGGCAACCTGTTGAATGAGAGAAAATATTTGCAACCTATTCATCTGACAAGGGACTAATATCCAGGATATACAAGGAACTCAACAGGAAAAAAACTCCCATTAAAAATTGAGCTGAGGACACACACAAATAGACATTTCTCCGAAGAAGACATACAAAGGGCCAAGAGATATACAAAAAAAAATGTTCAACATAACTTATCATCAGGGAAATGCAAATCAAAACCACAATGACGTATCATCTTACTCCAGTTAGAATGGTTATTATAAAAAGACAGAAAATTACAGTGAGGTTGTGGAGAAAAGTTAACTCTTATATACTGTTGGTGGGAATGTAAATTAGTACAGTAAATCCAGAAAACAGTATGGAAGTTTCTCGAAAAACTGAAAATAGAGCTGCCATATGATCCAGCAATCCCACTATTGGGTATTTATCCAAAGGAAAAGAAATTTGTATATCAAAATTTGTATATCCACCTGCACTAGAATGTTTATCACAGCACTATTTACAATGGCAAATACATGGAATCAAGCTAAGTGTCCATAAATGGATAAATAAAATGTGGTATATAGACATAATGGAATGCTAATTGGCTGTAAAAAAGAATGAAATCCTGTCATTTGCAGTAACATGGATGGAACTAGGAGGTTATTATGCTAAATGAAATAATCCAGGCCTGGAAAGACAGATACTGCATGTTCTCACTCATATACGAGAAAAATTGATCTCATGGAGATGGAGAATAGAATGGTAGATATCAGAGGCTGGGAAGAGTGTGTAGGTAGGAGGCAGGGATAAAGGGAGGTTAGGAGTCAGGGATAAAGGGAGGTTAATTTAGTGGATACAAAGATAGATAGAGGAAATAAGCCCCAATTATCAATAGCAGAGTAGAGTGACTATAGTTAGCAACGATGTATTATATATTTCAAAGAAGCTAGAAGAGAGGACCTGAAATGTGTTCCTAACACACAAAAATGATAAATACTCAAGATGATACCATAAATACATGGACTTGATCATCACACGTTGTATGCATGTAATAAGATATCACATGTAGCCCATAAATATGTATAAATATTATATGTCAATAAAAGTATTTTAAAAGGTTTGACTAGATATAAATTTTTCAGCCAGTTTTAATTAATTTTAATTGACAAATAAAAGTTATATATATTTATGGTGTTCAACATGATATTTGAAGTATGTATATATTGTGGAACCACTAAAACAAGCTGTTTAGCACATGCATTATTTCACACACTTATCTTTTTTGTGGTTAGAACGCTGAAAATCTACTCTTTGCAGTTTTCAAATATAAAATACATTGTTATTAACTATAGTCATCAAGTTATACACTAGATCTCTTGAACTTATTTCTCCTGTCTAACTAAAATTTTGTATTCTTTTACCAATAGCTCCCCAACTCCCACCCCTCCAATCTACTGTCTGCTTCTATGAGTTAAACTTTTTCAGATTCCATGTATAAGTGAGATCATGCAGTATTTGTCTTTCTGTGCCTGAATTATTTCACTTAACAGAATATCCTCCAGGTTCATTCATGTTGTTGCAAATGACAGAATTCTAAGGCTGAATAACATTTATTGTATGTATAAATATAAATATAATATATATATATCACATATTCTTTATTCATCTCTTAATGGACAGTTAGGTTGATTCCATACCTTGGCTTTTGTGAATAATGCTGCAATGAACATGGAAGTGGCCATATCTCTTCTACATACTCATTTCTTGTTTTTTGGATGTATACCCAGTAGTGTGATTGCTGGGTCATATGGTAGTTCTATTTTTAATTTTCTGAGGAATCTTCATACTGTTTTTCATAATGGCTGTACTAATTAACATTCCCACCTACAGTTCTCTTTTCTCCCCCAAAACACTTATCTTTCATCTTTTTTGATAATAGCCATTCTAACAGGTATGAGCTGATCTCTCGTTTTGTTTTTAATTTGCATTTTCCTGATGAATAGGGATGTTGAGCCTTTTTTCATATACTTGTTGGCTATTTGTATATCTTCTTTTGAGAAACATCTATTCAAGTCCCTTTGTTCATATTTTTTTAAGTCAAATAGGTATACACATTTTTAACAATTGTTTTTGAAAAGAGGATGTATAAGGGAGTCGAGGTAGAGGATATATTCAGGGGCTGGCTAACATTCCTGTACTTCTCAGTTGCTCTTCAGATCCTAATATTTCCCTGCCATTTCACACCAAACACATGTTTCTGCCACTGCCAGGGTAAGATAAAAGGGCACACCTAAAAACTTATCCCAATGCTGGCTCCCCAGAACAGTGCTGTGATAGTTAATTTTATGTCAACTTGACTGGGCCTTGGGGTACTCATTATTCTAAGTGTGTGTTTCTGAATGAGATTAATATTTGAATTGGGAGAACTGAGGAAAACATATTGCCCTCTCCAATGTGATTGGACCTCATGTAATTCATTGAAGGCCTAGACAGAACAAAAAGACTGAGTAACGGTGAATTCCCTCTCTCCACCTGACTGTCTTCAAGATGAGACGTTAGTCTTCTGCCTTCGGGCGTGGACTTGAACTGGAACTCACACCATTGGCCCTCCTAGTTCTTAGGCGTTTGGATTCAAACTGAATCTGTACCACTATCTCTCCTGAGCCATTTCCTTATAATAAATCTCTTTATCTATCTATATTATCTATATCTATTTCCAATTGCTTCTATTTCTCTGGAGAACCCTGACTAATAGAGTTGTTCAGCTGTGATGGTTTCTCATAGTATTTATATTAGTTTGAAAGATACTTCAAAGTTTTTCTAGCTTTTGTGATGTCTTCAGATTTGGGTTTGAGGAGAAAAACGATAGTCCATGCTTGTGTGCTCTCTTTGTTTTATGCTGTTATTCAGTTTTTGTATTTTTTTACAGATAGCCTTTGAAAATTATTGGAAATTTCATAAAATCTGGGATAATTACATATGCTGCATTCCTGGCATCCCATTTTCTAACCATTATTTTCTTACATAGTCAGCACACTTGAATTATCTATTCAACAAGGTAATTTTCTTTTAGATTTAGAGAATAAAATATTTGGGACAGAGTTAGGGAATATTTGCCTTCTTTCCAAAAGAACTAATCTCATAATTCTACATATTATTTTGTTGAACCAGGTTAAATACAATTTTTTGTTTGCTTGTTTGTTTGTTTTGAGTAGAGGTTTCACTCTTGTCTCCTAGGCTGGAGTGCAATGGCACGATCTTGGGCCACTGCAACTGCCACCTCCCGGGTTCAAGCAATTCTCCCGCCTCAGCCTCTTGAGTGGCTGGGACTACAGGCACCCGCCACCACACCCAGCTAATTTTTGTATTTTTAGTAGAGACGGGGTTTCACTATGTTGGCCAGGCTGGTTTCGAACTCCTGACCTCAGGTGGTCCTCCCATCCCGGCCTCCCGAAGTGCTGGTATTACAGGCATGAGCCACCACGCCCAGCCTAAATACAAATTTTAAGGGAAACATAAACATAAAACTTAAAGAAATGTGGACTGGGACTGAATAAGATGCTCTATAAAACAAGAAATACATTTTTAAAAATAATTTTTATTTTTTTCAGCTTTATTGAGGCAAAATTGACAAAAATTTTATATATTTTTGATACACAATGTGATGTATTGATATACATATGCATTGTGAAATGATTACCACAATCAAGCTAACTAACATCTCCATCACCTCACATGTTTGGCTTTTCTAAATAGTGAAAATATTTAAGGTCTACACTTTTAGCATATTTCAACAATACAATATTATTAACTATAGTCACCAAGCTGTACATTAGGTCTCCAGAATGTATTAATCCTGCCTAACTCTACCCTTTGACCAACATCTCCCATTTCCCCATGCCCCAGTCCCTGGCAATTATCATTTACCGTGTGCTATGAGTTTGGCTTTTTTAGATTCCACATATATGTGAGATCATGCAGTATTTGTCTTTCTGTGCCTGGCTTACTTCACTTAACATAATGTCCACTGAGTTTATCCATGTTGTCAAAAATGCACAAATGACAGAAATTCCTCCTTTTTTTAAAAAAAGAGACAAGATCTTGCTCTGTTGCCTAGTCTAGAGTACAGTGGTACAATTGTAGCTCACTGTAACCTCAAACTCTTGGGCTCAAGCAATCCTCCCACCTCAGGTTCCCAAGTAGCTAGGACTACAGGTGGGTGCCATCACGCCTGCCTGATTTTTATTTCTTTGTACAGGCAGGGTCTTGCTATGTTGCCCAGGCTGGTCTCAAACTCTGAGCCTCAAGTGGTCCTCTCACCTTCTTCTCACAACATGCTGGGATTATAGGCGTGAGACACTGTGCCTGGCCAATTTCCTCCTTTTTAAGTGCTGAATAATGTCCATTGTGTGTGTGTATGTATCATATTTTCTTTATTTGTTCATCTGTTAGTGGACATCTAGGTTGATTCCATATCTTGATTATTGTGAATAATGCTGCAATGACCATGAATAATGCTGCAAAGAAGAGATACCTCTTTGACATACTGATTTTATTTCTTTTGGACATATATCCAGAAGTGGTATGGTAGTTCTACTTGTAATTTTTTAAGGAACCTCCATACTGTTTTTTATAATCACTGTACTCAGTAACATTCCCATCAACCATGTATACAAGTTCCTTTTTCTCTGCATCCTTGCCAATATTTGTTATTTTTCGTCTTTTTGATAATGGACATGCTGAAGCAGGCCTGACCTGCGTGGACCCTGGGGTTGTGAGTGCTGGGACAGACTTAGAGTCTGGATCTGCAAGGATGGTTCTGAAACCAGAAGCTGCACAAGCTGGTCAGAGTATGGGATAGGCCAGGAGTCTAGGTTTGCAGGGACAGGCCTGGCACTGGGGTTCACTGGAGTGAGCTTGGTGCTGGGGTTTTCAGTAAAGTTAGGTGCTCACACACTCTCCTCTCATGCAGAAGAATCTCCCCCTGTGCTGTGAAACTTGGGCTGGGACAGCAGTGGCACGGGCAAAGTAAAACTGTCCTTCCTACCTCCTTTAATGCATCTTTTTTTCATTTCTGTGGTTCACCCAGGTGCTGTAATCTCTCACCCGGATTCCTGAGCCCTTGTGAATGCATTTTCTTATGTAGATAGTTGTTCAAATTGATGATTCTGCAAGGGGATAAGCATTGGAAATTCCTCTGCTGCCATCTTGCTGGAAATACTTATCTTTGACATTGAAATTTAGACAGCATTTTGAAACTCTTAGACTGGAGAAAGTTTATTTAAATTGGTTTTACTTTCTTGACAGTTTGAAACCATACTGTCACTATGCAGAAATCACTTGACTTGGTTATAGTTTACATTTTATTCAATATTAAAATATTAGGTACCTTAGTATTAGGTATTAAGGCAATTCACAATTTAACTGACTTTACTTTTATTCACAGTTCTGTTACATTTTTAACAGTGTAATTTATATTAAATTTAAACTTGGAATGAAATAACCCTCTACTTGAACATTATAGCTTTAAGGTACTTAAGCATAGTCAGAAAATAAGATGTAAACGCTACTGATTAGAGCAGATTGGAATATGTAGATTTATATTATGAAAAGCAATGTTCTCTCTACTACCCTGCTGATTCAAGGCTATAAATTATTTTTAGTGGAAGGAAAAGATAAAGATTAACTTTTTATTTATTCCAACTGGGTGGGTATTAGAATTTCAAGGGCCTGAACATGTGACTGATTGAAGCTTGCATAACTGCTAAATGACCAGATAGTGCCAGTAATTTTGACGTGACATTAAAATTTTAAAAATAAAGTTTTTCTGGCCAGGCACGGTGGCTCATGCCTGTAATCCCAGCACTTTGGGAGGCCGAGGCGGGCGGATCACAAGGTCAGGAGATCGAGACCATCCCGGCTAACACGGTGAAACCCTGTCTCTACTAAAAGTACAAAAAATTAGCTGGGCTTGGTGGCGTGCGCTTGTAGTCCCAGCTGCTGGAGAGGCTGAGGCAGGAGAATGGCGTGAACTCAGGAGGCGGAGCTTGTAGTGAGCCGAGATCGCGCCACTGCACTCCAGCCTGGGCGACAGAGCGAGACTCCGTCTCAAAAAAAAAAAAAAAAAAAAAAAAAAAAAAAAAAAACAGTTTTTCTGATATTTTGAAGGAATGAATGAAAAAGTGATGTGTAATTTAAAGATGGTAAACCTGACATGTTGATGCTTTCCCTTTGAATTTCAATTGCTGCCCTATAACTTGCCTTAGAGGCTGAATGGCTCATTTAAAAACATTTCTATTGCCTTGCTTTACATTTGCTCTTGATTTCTCCGAAGTTGACACAAGTCACATGCAATTAAATTTATATCCCTGGTGGACAGACTCATCCTAATATCCTTTGACTCACACCCAGGTTGTTTGCAGCTCGGCAGTTCTGCTTCAAGACACATCACTTTTTATTTTTATAAAGTATTTTAAAATAATGCCATCATAGAATTTGTAATATACATTGGTAACTGAAAAAATTAAAAAACTAGTACTACATTGTTATATATAATGTGTATTCATTCAACTATGTCAAAATATAAATATACAAAAAGATTGCAATGAAATGCCAAAATGTTAATTAATGTTTTTCTGTTTAAAAATTACCGTTTATATATAGATATATTTGCAATATAAACTATATACTAGATAATATTCTTGTATCAATGTTAGATTTTTTTAGATGTGATAATGGTATTATGGTTAAATAAGAGAGAATGTTTTTATTAGAAAATACATGTCTGCAACTCACTTTCAAATGACTTTTTTTGTTACTAACTTTAATTTTTTCCCTCATTTTAAAAATTGTGGTAGAATACATATTAAAAAATTACCATCTTAGCAATTTTAAGTGCATAGTTTAATGGTATTAAATATATTCATAATGTTGTGCAACAATCACCATCATCCATCTTCTTAACTCTTCATCTTGTAATACTGAAATTCTGTGCCCATTAATCAATAACTCTCCATTCCTTTCTCTCCCCAGTCTCTGGCAACCACCATTCTACTTTCTATCTTTCTGATTTTAACCATGCTAAGTACCTCGTATAAGTGAAATGATACATTATTTATCCTTTTTGTTACTGGCTTACTTTACTCATAATATTCTCAAGGTTCATCTATATTGTAGCATGTCAGAAATTCATTCACTTTTAGAGATCAATAATATTCTATTGCAGCACATACCACATTTTGCTGATCCATTTAATTACTGATGGATGCTTGGGCTATTTCCATCTCTTGTCTACTGTAGCTTGATTATTGTAGCTTTGTATTAAATTTTGAAATCAAGAAGTGTGAGTTTTCCAGGTTTGTTCACCTTTTTAAAGATTGTTTTGGCTATTTGGGGTCCCTTGAGATTTTATATGAACTTTAAGATAGCTTTCTCTATTTCTGCCCAAAAAAATAATAATTGGGATTTTAATAAGGGTTGCAATGAATCTGTAGATCATTTTGAATAGTACTGACATCTTAATAGTAAGTCTTCCAAGAACGTGGGATGCTTCCAATTTATTATATCTTCTACAATTCCTTTCCGTAATATTTTATAGTTTTCAGTGTATAAGTGTAACCTCCTTGGTTAGGTTTATTTCTAAGTGTTTTATCCTTTTTGCTGCAAATGGAATTGTTGTCTTAATTTCCTTTTTGGATTGTTCATTGTAGTGTATAGAAATGCAACTGATTTTTGCTTGTTGTCTTTGTGTCCTGCTCCTTTGCTAAATTATATATTAGCCCTAACAGTATTTCTAGTAGAATCTTCAGGGTTTTTTACATATAAGATCATATCATCTGTGAACAGAGGTAATATTATTTTTTCCTTTTCAATTTGGATGCCTTTTATTTCTTTTTCCTGTTTAATTGCTATGGCTAGAATTTTCAGTACTATGTTGAATAGAAGTGGTGAAAAGCACGTATCCTTGCCTTTATTTCTGATTGTAGAGGAGAAGCTTTTAGTATTTTACCACTAAGTATATTGATCCTTGTGGGCCTTTTATATATGCCTTTTATTATGTTGAGGTATTTTCATTTTATTCCTACTTTGTTGAGTATTTTTTAAATCACAAAAGATGTAAAATTTTGTCAAATGCTTTTTCTACCTTATTTGAGACGATCATGTGGTTTTTGTGCTTCCTTCTGTTAATGTGGTGTGTTACAACTGGCTGATTCTTGTATGTTGAACGATCCTAGCATTCCAGGAATAAATCCCACTTGGTCATAGTGTATAATCCTTCTAATATGCTGCTGAGTTATATTTTGTTGAGCATATTTTCATCAATGTTCATAAGGGATATTGATCTATAGTTTTCTTGTATTGTCTTTGTCTGGCTTTGGTATCAGGGTAATTCTGGTCTTATAAAATGAGGTAAGTGCTTTCACAGTGTTTGTGGGAGTGTAAGTTAGTTCAACCACTGTAGAAGACAGTGTGGTGATTCCTCAAAGATCCAGAAGCAGAAATATAAATTGACCCAGCAATGCCAGTATTAGATATATACCCAAAGGAATAGAAATCATTATATTATAAAGATACATGCACAAGTATATTCATCACAGCATTATTTACAATAGCAAAGACATGAAATCAACCCCAATGGTTATCAATGATAGACTGGATAAAGAAAATGTGATACCTGTACACCATGGAATACTATGCAGCCATGAAAAGGAACGATATCATGTCCTTTGCAGGGACATGGATAGAGCTATAAGCTGTTATCCTTAGCAAACTAATGCAGGAACAGAAAACCAAACACTGCACATTCTCACTTATAAGTGGGAGCTGAACTATGAGAACACATGGACATATCAGGGTGAACAACATACACTGGGGCCGGTCATGGGGGCAAGGGAAGGGAGAGCATCAGGAAGAATTGCTAATGGATGCTGGGCTTAATACTTAGGTGATGGGTTGATCTGTACAACAAGCCATCATGGCACACATTTACCTATGTAACAAACCTACACACCCTGCACATGTACCCCAGAACTGAAAAAAGTTGATGAAAAGTAAAAAAAACAAAGAAGTAAAATGAGTTAGGAAGTGTTCCATCCTCTTCAATTTTGGGGGGAAAGTTTGAAAAGGATTGGCATTAGTTCTTCCTTAAATATTTGGTAGAATTAACCAGTGAAGTCATCAGGTCTAGGGCTGTTATTGTTGGGAGATTTTTTGATTACTGATTCAACTGCCCTACTAGTTATAGGTCTATTCAGATTTTTTATTTCTTCGTGATTTAGTCTTGGTAGGTTTTCTGTTTTTAGGAAAATTTTCATTTCATCTACATCGCACAATTTGTTGGTATATAATTGTTCATAATACTGTCTCATGATCCTTTTTATTTCTATAGAATCAATAATTTCCCCACTTTCATTTATTTAAGTCGTTTGAGTCTTTCTTTTTTTCTCAGTATGTCTAACTAAAGGTTTGTCAACTTTCTTGATTTTTTTAAAGAACCAACTTTTAGTTTGATTTTTTTCAATCGTTTTCCTTTTCTTTATTTCATTGATCTGTTCTCTAATTTTTATTATTTCCTTCATTCTGTTGGTTTTGGGTTTGTTTTCTTTTTCTTTTTCCAGTTATTCAAGTTGAAAGCTAGGTTGTTGACTTGAGACCTTTCTTGTTTCTTAATGCAAGCATTTATTGCTATAAATCCCTTGAACTTTTTTCTTTATGTCTCATAAGTTTTGGTACATTGTGTTTTCGTTTTCATTTGTCTTTAATTATAATTTGTCTAATTTGTGTCTATATCTAATTTCCTTTGTAATTTTTTTCATCCATTGGTTAAAATACAATTCCCATCAAAATACCATCATCATTCTTCACAGAACTAGAAAAAACAATCCTAAAATTCATATAGAACCATAAAGGAGTCTGCATAGCCAAAGCAAGACTAAACAACAATCTGGGGGCATCACATTACCTGACTTCAAACTATACAACAAGGCTATAGTTACCAAAACAGCTTGGTACTGGTATAAAAAATAGGCACACAGACCAATGGAACAGAATAGAGAACCCAGAAATAAAGCCGAATACTTACAGCCAAATGATCTTTGACAAAGCAAACAAAAACATAAAGTGGGGAAAGGACACCCTTATTCAACAAATGGTGCTGGGATAATTGGCAACCCACATATAGAAAAATGAAATGGATCCTCATCTCTCACCTTACACAAAAATCAACTCAAGAGGGATCAAAGGCTTAAATCTAAGACTTGAAACCATAAAAATTCTAGAAGATAACATCAGAAAAATTCTTCTAGACATTGGCTTAGGCAAAGAGTTCATGATCAAGAACCTCAATGCAAATGCAACAAAAATAAAGATAAACAGATGGGACTTAATTAAACTAAAAAGCTTCTGCACAGCAAAAGAAATAATTAGCAGAGTAAACAGACAACCCAAAGAGTGGGAGAAAATCTTCACAAACTATGCATCCAACAAACTCCTAATTGACAGAATCTTCAAGGAACTCTAACAAATCAGAAAGGAATAAACAAGTAATCTTATCAAAAGGTGAGCTAAGGACATGAATTGACATTTCTCAAAAGAAGACATACAAATGGCCAAAAAAAAAAAAAAATGAAAATATGCTCAACATCACTAATTATCAGGAAAATGCAAATTAAAACCATGATGCAATACCATCTTACTCCTGAAAGAATGGCCATAATTTAAAAATTAAAAAATAATAGATGTTGGCATGGATGCAGTGAAAAGGGAACACTTTTACAATACTAGTGGGAATGTAAACTAGTACAACCACTATGGAAAACAGTATGGAGATTTCTTAAAGAACTAAAAGCATAACTACCATTTGATCCAGCAATTCCACTACTGGGTATTTACCAAGAGGAAAAGAAGTTGTTATGTAAAAAAGACACTTGCACACACGTGTTTATAGCAGCACAATTCTCAATTGCAAAAATATGGTACCAACCTAAATGTCCATTCACCAACAAGTGGATAAAGAAAATGTGGTATGTATATGCCGCGGAGTACTATTCAGCCATAAAAAGGAATGAAATAATGGCATTTGTGGCAAATTGGGTGGAGTCAGAGACCATTATTTTAAGTGAAGTAATTCAGAAATGGAAAATCAAATATTGTATGTTCTCACTTATAAGTGGGAGCTAAGCTATGAGGACACAAAGGCATAAGAATGATATAATGGACTTTGGGTACTTGGGGGGAAGGTTGGGCAGGGGATAAAGGATAAAAGACCACACATTGGCTATAGTGTATACTGCTCAGGTGATGAGTGCACCAAAATTTCAGAAATCATCACTAAATAACTTACCCATGTAACAAAAACCACCTGTTCTCCAAAAACTATTGAAATAAAATAAAATATTTAAAACATCAACACAAAGAAACTTCTAAAGGAATCCAGGGAATGAAGGAAGAGATCAATATTTTAAAAAGACACCAATCAGAACTTCTGGAATTGAAAAACTCACTTGAGGAATTTCAAAATACAACTGAAAGCTTTCTCAATAGACTGGACCAAGCAGAAGAAACAATTTTAGAGCTTGAAGACCATCTTTTGAACTAAATCTGACAAAAATAAAGAAAAAATAATTTTTGTAAATGAGCAGTTTTTGAGAAATATGGAATTATTTAAAGCAACTAAACATATGAATTATTGGCATTCCTGAGAGAGGAGAAAAAGCAAGTAATCTGGAAAACATATTTAAGAGAACAATCCAAGAAATCTTCCCCAATTTTGCTAGGGAGGTAGACATCAAGATACAAGAAATCCAGAGAACATTTGTGAGATATTATACAAAATGATCATCACCAGGCATATAGTCACCAGACTGTCCAAGGTCAATGCTAAAGAAAAAGTCTTAAAGGCCACTAGAGACAAAGGGCAGATCACATACAAAGGGAATCTTATCAGGCTCACAGTGCACTTCTAAGCATAAACTTTACAAGCCAGGGATCTTGGGGCCCTATTTTCAGCTTTCTTAGAAAAGAAATTCCAACCAAGAGTTTAACATCCTGCTAAACTAATCTTCATAAGCAAAGGAGAAATGAAATCTTTTCCAGAGAAGCAAGCACTAAAAGAATTTATTACTACTAGACCAGAATTTCAAGAGATCCTTAAGGGAGTTCTAAACATGGAAACAAAAGAATTATATTTGCTACCACAAAAATACACTTAAGTACATAGCCCACAGACCCTATAAAGCAACCAAACAATTGAAACTCTAAAGCAAACAGCTAATGACTTAACGATAAGATCAAACCTCACCTATCAATATTAACCTTGAATATAAATGGTCTACACACTCCCACTTAAAAAGAACAGAGTGATAAATTGGATTTTTTTAAATGACCCATCTGTCTGTTGTCTTCAAGAGACCCATTTCACAAAATGACACTCATAGGCTCAAAGTAGAAGATTGGAGAAAGATCTACCATGCAAATGGAAAACAAAAACAAAAACAAAAAGCAGGGGTTGCTATTCTTCTATCAGATAAAACAGATTTTAGACCAACAACCGTAAAAATGGACAAAAAATACCATGCATTACATAATGATAATGAGTCCAATTCAAAAGGAATATTTAATTATCCTAAATATATATGCATCCAACATTTGAGCACTCAGATTCATAAAACAATGTACTTTTAAACTTACAAAAAGACTTAGACAGCCACACAATAATAGTGGAGGACTTCAACACCCCTGACAGCATTAGACAGATCATCAAGGCAGAAAGCTAACGAAGATATTCTGGACTTAAACTTTACACTTGATCAACTGGACCTAATAGACATCTACATAATACTCCATCCATCAACCACAGACTATACATTCTTCTCCTCTGCATATGGAACATACTTTAAGATTAACCACATGTTCAGTCATAAAACAAGTCTCAATATATTCAAAATGTTGGAAATTATACCAACCATACTCTCAGACCACAGTGGAATAACAATAGAATTGATACCAAGAAGATCTCTCAAAACCACACAATTACATGGAAATTAAACAATTTGATCTGAGTGATTTTGGATAAATAACAAAATCAAGGCAGAAACTTAAAAATTCTTTGAAATAAATGAAAATAGACACAACATACCAAAATTTCTTGGATGCATCTAAAGCTGTGTTAAGAGTACAATTTATAATACTAAATGCCTACCTCAAAAAGTTAGAAAGATCTAAAATTAATTATCTAACATGACACCTAGAGGAACTAGAAAAACAATAACAACTTAATTCTACAGATAAAAGAAGAAAGGAAATAACTAAAATCAGAGCAGAAGTGAATAAAACTGAGACCCAAAAATCCATACAAAGAATCAACAAAAGCAAAATTTGTTTTTTAAAAGAATAAACAAGATTGATAGACTGCTAGCTAGATTAACAATAGAAAAAGAGAGAAGATATAAATAAAGCACAATCAGAAACAACAAAGGCAAGAGATCCTATGGAAATACAAAAGATCCTCAGAGACTATTATGAATACCTCCACACATGCAAACGAGAAAATCTAGAGGAAATGGAAAAATTTCTGAAAACACACAACCTCCTAAGATTGAATCAGGAAGAAATTGATACTGTGAACAGATCAATACCAAGTTATACAATTGAATCAGTAATAAAAAACCTCCCAACAAGAAAAAGTCCCAGACCAGATGGATTCACAGACAAATTCTACCAGACATACACCAAAGAGTTGGTACCAATTTTACTGAAACTATTTCAAAAAATCAAGGAGGACAAACTCCTCCTATATTAGTCCATTTCATACTGCTATAAAGAACTGCCAAAGACTAGGTAATTTATAAAAGAAAGAGGTTTAATTAACTCACAGTTCAGCAAGACTGGGGAGGCCTCAAGAAACTTACGATTATGGCATATATCCTGCCTAACTCATTCTTTGAAGCCAATATCACCCTGATACCAAAACCTGGCAAAGACATAATGAAAAAGAAAGCTACAGACCAAGATCCCTAATGAACATTGACACAAAAATCCTCGACAAAATGATAGCAAACTGAATCCAGCAGCACATCAAAAAGTTAATTCACCATGATCAAGTAGGCTTGATTCCTGGGACGCAAGGTAGATTCAACATACACAAGTCAATAAATGTGATTCACCACAAAAGAGAATTAAAAACAGAAACTGTATAATCATCTAAATAGATACAGAAAAAGCTTTCATCATAATCCAACATCTATTCATTAAAAAAAAAAGACCCTAAGGAAACTATGTATCAAAGGAATATACCTCAAAATAATAGTAATAGCCATCTATGATAAATCCACAGCTAACATACTGAAAAGGCAAAAACTGGAAACATTCCCCTTGAGAACTGGAGTAAGATAAGAGTCCACATGCCCACCACTCCTATTCAACCTAGTACTGGAAGTGCTAGCCAGAGCAATTAAGCAATAGAAGGAAATATAAGGCATCCAAATTGGAAAATAAGTTAAACTATCTCTCTTCATGGACAAAATTATTCTATACCTTGGAAACCCTAAAGTCTCCACCAAAAGGCTCTTGGAGCTAATAACAACTTCAACAAAGTTTCAGGATACAGAATCAATGGACAAAAGTCAATAGCATTTCTATACACCAATCATGTTTGACCTGGGAGCCAAATTAATACAATCCCATTTACTTTAGCCACAAATAATATTAAATATCTAGGAATATATCTAACCAAGGAGGTGAAAGATCTACAACGAGAACTACAAAACACTGCTGAAATAAATCACAGATGACACAAACAAATTGAAAAGCATTCCATGCTCATGACTTGAAAGAATCATTATCATTAAGTTGGTCCTACTGCTCAAAACAAACTACAGATTCAATGCTATTCTTGGCAAAATACCAATGTCACTTTTCACAGAATCGGAAAAAAAAAACACCCCAAATCTCAGCATTACACCATATACTCAGGTAACAAACATGCATTGTACCCCCTGAATATAAAATAAAAGTTGAAGGAGAAAAGTAAAACATAAAAAGCAGGCAAGATTAGAGAAAAACGAATGAAAAGGAACAAAAGAAACCTCCGGGAACTGTGGAACTATGTCAAAAGACCAAACCTGTGACTTATTAGAGTACCTGAAAGACATGGGGAGAATGAAACCAAGTTGGCAAACATACTTCAGGATATCATCCGGGAGAACTTCCCCAAGCTAGCAAGACAGATCAACATTCAAATTCAGGAAATCCAGAGAACCCCAGTAAGATACTTCACGAGAATATCAACCCCAAGATACATAAACATCAGATTCTCCAAAGTTTAAATGAAGGAAAAAATGTTAAGGGCAGCCAGAGAGAGGCCAGGTCACCTACAAAGGGAAGCCCATCAGACTAACGGCAGACTTCTCAGCGGAAACCCTACAAGCCAAAAGAGATTGGGGGCCAATATTCAACATTCTTAAAGAAAAGAATTTCCAACCCAGGATTTCGTATTCAGCCAAACTAAGATTCATAAACAAAAGAGAAATAAAATCCTTTTCAGATAGGCAAATGCTGAGGGAATTCATTACCACCAGGCCTGCCTTGCAAGAGCTCCTGAAGGAAGCACTAAATATGGAAAGGAAAAACCATTACCAGCCACTACTAAAACACACTGAAGTACACAGACCAATGGCACTATGAAGCAATTAGATAAACAAGTCTGCAAAATAACCAGCCAGCATCATGATGACAGGATCAAATTCACACATAACAATATTAACCTTAAATGTAAATGGGCAAGATGTCCCAATTAAAAGACACAGAATGACAAGCTGGATAAAAAGTCAAGACCCATCTCACATGCACAGACACACATAGGCTCAAAATAAAGGGATGGAGGAAAATTTACCAAGCAAATGGAAAGCAGAAAAAAGCAGAGGTTGCAATCCTAGTTTCTGAAAAAACAGACTTTAAACCAACAAAGATCAAAAAGTACAAAGAAGGGTATTACATAATGGTACAGGGTTCAATTCAACAAGAAGAGCTAACTATCCTAAATACATATGTACCCTATACAGGAGCATCCAAATTCATAAAACAAGTTCTTAGAGACCTACAAAGAGACTTAGACGCCTGCACAATAATAGTGGGAGACTTTAAAACCCACTGTAAATATTAGACCATCAAGACAGAAAATTAAGAAGGATATTTAGGACTTGAACTCAGCTCTGGATCAAGTGGACCTGATAGATATCCACAGAACTCGCCACCCCAAAACAACAGAATATACATTCTTCTTGGTGCCACATGGCACTTAACTCTAAATTGATCACATAATTGGAAGTAAAACACTCCACAGCAAAAGCAAAAGAAATGAAATCATAACAGTCTCTCAGACCACAGCACAATTAAACTAGAACTGAAGATTAAGAAATTAACTCAAAACCACACAACTGCATGGAAATTGAACAACCTGCTCCTGAAGGACTCCTTGGTAAATAATGAAATTAAGACAGAAATCAAGAAGTTATTTGAAACTAATGAGAACAAAGAGACAACACAGCTAATGCAGTGTTAACAGGGAAAATCTGGGACACAGCTAATGCAGTCTTAAGAGGGAAATTTACAGCACTAAATGCCCACATCAAAAAGCTAGAAAGATCTCAAATAGACATCCTAACATCACAACTAAAAGAACTAGAGAACCAAGAGCAAAGAAACCCCAAAGCTAGCAGAAGACAAGAAATAACCAAGATCAGTGCACAACTGAAGGAAATAGAGACATGAAAAACCCTTGAAAAAATTAACAAATCCAGAAGCTGTTTTTCTGAAAAAGTCAATAAAATAGATATGCTTCTAGCTAGATTAATAAAGAAGAAAAGAGCGAATAATCAAATAGACACAATAAAAAATGATAAAGAGGGTATCACCACTGACCTCACAGAAGTACAAACAACCATCAGAGGATACTACAAATACCTCTATGCAAATAAACTAGAAAACCTAGAAGAAATGGATAAATTCCTGGACACATACACCCTCCCAAGACTGAATCAGGAAGAAGTTGAATTGCTGAATAAAACAATAACAGGTTCTGAAATTGAGGCAGTAATTAATAGCCTACCAACCAAAAAAACCCCAGGATCAGATGATTTACAGCTGAATTCTACCAGAGGTACAAAGAGGAGCGGTACTGCTTCTTCTGAAACTATTCCAAACAGTTGAAAGGACAGACTCCTCCCTAACTTGTTTTATGAAGCCAGCATCATCCTGATACCAAACCCTGGCAGAGATGTAACAAAAAATGAAATTTCAGGCCAATATCCCTGATGAACATCGATGCTAAAATCCTCAATACAATACTGGCAAACCAAATCCAGCAGCACATCAAAAAGCTTATCCGCCACACTCAAGTCAGCTTCATCCCCAGGATGCAAGGCTGTTTCAACAGACACAAATCAATAGATGTAATTCATCCTCTAAACGGAACTAAAGACAAAAACCACATGAGTATCTTGTGGAAAAGGCCTTCGATAAAATTCAACATCCCTTCATGTTAAAAACTCTCAATAAACTAGGTATTGAAGGAACATACCTCAAAATAATAAGAGCCATTTGTTACAAACCCACAGCCAATATCATACCGAATGGGCAAAAGCTAGAAGTATTCCCCTTGAAAACTGGCACAAGACAAGGATGCCCTCTCTCACCACTCCTAGTCAACATAGTATTGGAAGTTCTGGCCAGGGCAATCAAGCAAGAGAAAGAAATAAAGGGTATTCAAATAGCAAGAGAGGAAGCCAGATTGTCTCTATTCGCAGATAACAGAAAACTTCATCGTCTCCGTCCGAAAACTTCTGAAGATGATAAGCAACTTCAGCAAAGTCTCAGGATACAAAATCAATGGCAAAAATCACAAGCACTCCTATACACCAACAACAGACAGAGAGCCAAATCATGAATGAACTCCCATTCACAGTTACCACAAACAGAATTAAATACCTAGGAATACAGTTAATAAGGGAAGTTAAGGACCTCTTCAAGGAGAACTACAAACCACTGCTCAAGGAAATCAGAGAGGACACAAGCAAATGGAAAAACATTTCATGCTCATGGATAGGAACAATCAATATTATGAAAATGGCCATACTGCCCAAAGTAATTTATAGATTCATTGCTATTCCCATCAAACTACCACTGACATTCTTCACAAAATTAGAAAAAAAGATCTTAAAATTCATATGGAGGCAAAAAAGAGCCTGTATAGCCAAAGCAATCCTAAGCAAAAAGAACAAAGCTGGAGGTATCATGTTACCCAACTTCAAACTATACCACAATGCTACAGTAACCCAATCAACATGATATTGATACAAAAACAGACACATCGACCAATGGAACAGAATAGAGAACTCAGAAATAAGATTGCACATCTGCAACCATATGATCTTCGACAAACCTGACAAAAACAAGCAATAGGGAAAGAATATTCTAATAAATGGCACTGGGAGAACAGGCTAGCCTGTTTTCTAGCTACATGTAGAAAATTGAAACTGGACCCCTTTCTTACACCTTATACAAAAATTAACTCAAGAGGATTAAAGACTTAAATGTAAAATCCAAAACTATAAAAACGCTGGAAGAAAATCTAAGCAATACCATTGAGGACATAGGCACGGGCAAAGATTTCATGACAAAGATGTCAAAAGCAATTGCAACAAAGGCAAAAATTGACAAATGGGATCAAAATTAAACTAATTTAAATTAAAATAACCAAACTAAAGAACTTCTGCACAGCAAAAGAAACTATCATCAGAGTGAACAGACAACTTACAGAATGGCAGAACATTTTTGCAATCTATCCAACAAAGGTCTTATATCCAGAGTCTACAAGGAACTTAAACAAATTTACAAGAAAAAACAACCTCATTAAAAAGTGGGCAAAAGACATGAACAGACACTTCTCAAAAAAAAAAAAAAAAAAAGACATTTATGCAGGCAACAAACATATGAAAAAAGCTCAACAACACTGATCATTAGAGAAATGCAAATCAAAACCACAGTGAGATACCATCTCACACCTGTCAGAATGGTGATTATTAAAAAGTCAAGAAACAACAGACGCTGGTGAGGCTGTGGAGAAATAGGATTGCTTTTACACTGTCGATGGGAATGTAAATTAGTTCAACCATTGTGGAAGACAGTGTGGAGATTCCTCAAAGACCTAGAAACAGAAATACCATTTGACCCAGCAATCCCATTACTGGATATATACCCAAAGCAATATAAGTCATTCTATTATAAAGATACATGCACACATATGTTCATTGCAGCACTCTTCACGATAGCAAAGACATGCAATCAACCCAAATGCTCATATGTCCATCGATAATACACTGGATAAAGAAAAGGTACAGATATACCATGGAATACTATGCAGCCATAAAAGGAATGAGATCATGTCCTTTGCAGGGGCATGGATGGAACTGGAAGCCATTATCCTAAGCGAACTAATGCAGGAACAGAAAACCAAACACTGCATGCCCCTACTTGTTAGTGAGAGCTAAACAATGTGAACACATAGACAGAGGGAGGGGAACAACACACACTGAGGTCTATTAGGGGGTGCAGAGAGAGGGAGAGCATCAGAAAAAATAGCTAATGTATACTGGGCATAATACCTAGGTGATGGGTTGATAGGTTAATTATATTTCTGTTTAATTAAACTATCTGTTGGAGATACGCTGATAAGTTACACTTCTTGTGTTATATGGAAATATCAGAATAACATATTTTGTTTCATACTCATAGCTGTGTTTTTGAGTCAAGGTTGATTTTATATATGAATAAATTCAAGTTCTTAGAGAGACACTACTATTGCTGTGGAGGATTAATATTCATTTTGATACACCTATCAACCCAGCACCTAGGTATTATCTAGGTACACCATGGCAAACGTTTACCTACGTAACAAACCTGCACATTCTGCACATCCCGAAACTTAAATAAAATAAAATAATTGATGCATTCTCACTATAGAGAAATATTTCAGTTGTGAATTATGAGGATTTTAAAACATAACCAATAACAGTCTTCCTTGCTGAATTAATGTGTCTCTTTCTGTCTATTCTTGATAGAAGCAGAAAAATAAAAGGATCTTAGAAGTAAAAATGTGGCTGACAATAATTAATTCAAGAAAAAAATTTAAGGCTTGCTATGTGGGAAAGATGGGCAATGTACAAGACTTGTGTAAATATGTAACATGTTTTAGGTAATGGGCATAATATGGGCAAGGGTCCTGAGGCAGGAACTTGGGATTTCTAGGAAGTAGAAGTCAATGTGGCAAGAATATGGTGAATAAGGGAGAGAAAAGAGGAACAAAATAATAGTGTAGCTTACCTGAGCCAAACAAAAATTAATCCTCCACAGCAACAGTAGCACCTCTCTAAGAACTTGAATTTATTCATACATAAATCAACCTGATCTCAAAAACACAGTTGTGAGTATAAAACAAAATATTTTATTCCTATATTTCAATGTAACACAAGACGTGTAACTTATCAGTATATCTATAACAGGTAGCTTAATTAAACAGAAACATAATTAACATTCCATGCCTACAAAAACAAAATCAATAAAATAGTACTTATCTTTTCATTGTGATTAGAGAATTGTAGGCAAAAAATATCTTATCTTCTTTTATTGATTAAAATATCACCCATATGCTATTGATTCTCATTTGTCCTTTACAATTTAGCTCAAAGACACTTCTGCAATGCCTTCTCTGATTTCACTAAGCAGATCCTGGCACTTCTTGTATGATTCAAAAATACTTTGTTCATACCTCTTATCATAGCTTTTAAAACATTCTTTTATAATTTATCTATTTTTAAAACTACACTTTGTGATCTATAAGTGGAAGGATTAAGCTCTAGGTCTATTAGTGACCCCAAAGTACAGTAATGCTTTAATTATTTTTATAATTCTTGAGTGATTTCCATCTTTTCCATTTGAATGTATTTGATTTGTTTGCTACTGCTTCCTCAGACAGAGCCTAGCAGAGTCCCTAGCACATGGTAGGCGCTCAATAAATAATTTTTGAAAGAAAGGTGAATGGCATGAGCTAACTGTGCCACTAGGCTGGTCCTCCAGATCAAAGTAAATCTTAATCATTTTTGTGTTTCCAGTATCTAACGCTACTGTTTTGTTGAATATAGTTTTCCCTATGAAATTTTCTCACAATCCTAGAAGTGGGCTTCTTGAGAGCAATAATTTGGTCTTTAATCTTTGCATCCTATAGTCTGGTTTTTAGCACATGCTCAATAAATGTTTACCAAATTACTATATAACATTTAGTATACACTTGGTAAATGTATGTGCAGATGATAACTTTGAAAAATAGTCTTCTCTGATATTCCTTAAAGTTGTTTGAAAATACTTGAGGCCGGGCGCAGTGGCTCACACCTGTAATCCCAGCACTTTGGGAGGCCAAAGTGGGTGGATCACCTGAGGTCAGGAGTTCAAGACCAGCCTGGAAAACATGGTGAAACCCTGTCTCTACTAAAAATACAAAAATTAGCTGGGCATGATGGTGGGTGCCTGTAATCCCAGCTACTCAGGAGGCTGAGGCATGAGAATCGCTTGAACCCAGGAGGTGGAGGTTGCGGTGAGCTGAGATGGCACCATTGCACTATACAGCCTGGGTGACAGAGCAAGCATCCATCTCCAGAAAAAAATAAAAATAAAAAAAAAAGAAAATACTTGAAATTGAAACATTTTTGTCCTAGTGGATAATTAGTTTGTCCTAAAGTATAGTTTTCCTGAGTTTCAAAAAACATATGTGTGGATATATCAAATTATTTTCTTTACATTTTCTTTGGGGAATGAGCTTGAAAAAAATTACCTAGGAAAAATTAATTGCAATTAGAAGTGAACTTCACATAGCAAACTAAACCCTAAAAATAATGTTTTTTCCTGAATATCTTGAACAAAAGTAATTTTACTTCTTACTTGACATTAAATGGCATATTAAGATTCTCACATGTAGGTAACAGACACCCAACTCAGACTAGCTTAAACAGAAAAGTAACCAAAAATGTGGCTTTAGATCTGAAGAGAATCATAGACTTCGTTAACAGAATTTTCACTGATTCATGCCACTTCCTCAAAGAAGTCTTCCTTCCCCTACCAAAGACTACTGGAATACCTGTTCTACACTTTCATAACACCCTGCATACCTCCTTCATATAACTTATCACAATTTTAATTATACAAAAATTATGTACTTAATTGTTTAATTTGACTTCATGGGACATTATGTACACTGTATTTTTCTTTAGTTCTTAAAGGAAATGACACTTCACAATTAAGATCATCAGAGACCAAACACAAAGACTAGGTCAACTGTAAGTACTGACATAATGTAAAACAGCTATTTGTATTTCTGTTTTTTGTCATTTATTGCTGTGTGTTAGTCACAATGATTACTTTGACATGGGAATGCTGAAGGCTTGACAATTTTTTCCAGGATTTCAAATGTAGTTAACTTTTCTCTGAGCTATCAATATATGAAAGATGACAGCTGATGGTCAATGCTTTTACCATATCTTTATGTTAAGAAATGAAATTGGATACGAATGCATGTGTTTTTATTATAAGTTAATAAACACAGATTCCTAAACCAGTAATAAGAATTATTTTGTACTGTGATGTTCAAATTCCATATTGTAAACACATAAAGAAAAATAACACAAATATGTCAAGAGTCTTATAAGCAAATAGTTTAAATGTGTCTTTTTTTAAAATTATGATTGAATTGTGCGAACTGTTATAGGGTAAGACATTTTAGAACATAGTGGATCACTATTACCAAGGATTTGGAAGTCAAATAATGTATTTTTCAGATTATTATATACCTGTTTAACAAGTGATATTAGCTTCAGTAAATTTTAATCTAGTAGTTTGAGAAATGCCTGATTATTCTTTTCCATGATGAAATATCTACTTGAATTTTTTTCATGAAAAAAAGTATCATTTGCTATATCTTATATTACTGTTTTATATTAAGATATATTGTTAAATTTAATATATGTAATAGTTATCTTTATATATAATATAGAACATAATTATATGATATTGATATATGTTGTATGTACTATAGATATATCCATAGCTGTTATATAATACTATAGTTGATATATGGATGTTAAATAAGCTGTAATATTATGAAGGACATGTGATTAGCTTACATATGGAAGAGGGGAGAACTTGGATTTTATATACCATACCTTTCCTCTTTGCTAATTTCTACTCATTTAGGGAAGAAAATCTAGAAATAGGCTTCCCACTTCCCCTTTCATATATACTTAAATTTCTTTCTTTATAAGCAATAAACTGACACTGACTAAACACATCCAAACCAAGTCGGGGGGAGGTGAGAATTTATTGAAAGGATGGAAGTAGCGTATAAAATAGAAGCAAAAGCTGAACAAATTAAGCCATGGGAAGGATAGGAATCAGAAAAATTCCAGGAATCTAGGTCCATTCAGTGTTCTGCTAATGGAATGAATCAGCTCCAGCCATTCATTGAGCAGAGTATCATTCTGCTCAAGGCTTGAAATTCCAGGAAAACTTTATTGGTATAACCTGAGTCATTTGCTCACTTCTTGGCACCTTGATTGATGGTTTCAGCAAGACTGCATAGTGTTGGGAAAAGTCATTTCCAAAAGGAAAATTGGGTTACTATTCCAAAAGAAAGAAAAATAGATGATGAATAAACAAAAACATCACATGTGCACAAAAATATAGCACACATACATTCTTGCTAGTAGAAACTTTTCCCAAATGCCCAGCATTTCCTTTTTTGTCAGAATTTACTCATTTATTTGACAGATACTCAACATATACTATATGCTAGGCCATGCAAGATGTAGAGAATACCAGAATAAGAAAATAAAAATTGATTTCTACATGATACAGTAAGTGCCACTATTCCTCTGGCAAATTAAAGAAAGTAAAGATATAGTAAACACTCACTTTTCTATACATTATTAAACTCTCATCAACCCTGCATTTAATTTCAGGACAGCTATTGCTGATGATACACAAGACATAAGGATTAGCTGTGCCTTGCTTGTCCAGAAGTAGCAAACTGGAGGTCTGAGGTCTTGTTAGTCCTGCAGCGTTATAACTTATTTGTTAACATTAAAAAATAAGGACAAAGGAGACAATTAAATACAACGTGGGATATGATTGGATTCTGTTGCAGAAAAAAAGTATATTATAGGACAATTGGTTTTCACATTAGCTAATAAGCTGTTAATGTTAATTTTTTGGCTTTGATAATTGTGCTGTGGTTACATAAGACGTTAACATTAATATAAGTCTAAAATTATTTTTAATAAAAGCAGTACTACTGTAATGAAAATTTCTGGCTTCTCTTGAAAATGAGAAGATCTGATAGAGCTATTTTGATAGAAGGAATACTTTTCTGAAAATGTACATTATAAAAAATTGACTCAAGAAGAGAACAACCATGTAACAAATTGAAAAGTTTATTAAAAATTGCCTCTGTGGAATGTACCAGGCCTTAGGTATTTTAATGATTGTCACTATCAAATTTCCAAGAAATAATTTATATGTTTTTTAAAGTTTGAGAAGTATAGAAAAATTGTGCTTTGCTGAGAAACAAAAATATACGAGAGAATTTCAGATCATTTTAATAATGCTGATACCAACATTTGATAAAAATTGTACACAAAAGAAAGCTACAGACCCACAGCTAGTATCATACTGAATGGAGAAAAACTGAAAGCTTTTCCTCTAAGATCTGGAACATCACAAGGATGCGCACTGTCACCATTGTTATTCAATATAGTACTGGAAGTTCCAGCTAGAGCAATCAGACAAGAGAAAGAAATAAAGGGCATCCAAATTGAAAAGGAAGAAGTCAAATTATCCTGGTTTTCAGATGATATTATCTTATATTTAGAAAATCTAAAGATTCCACCAAAAAACTATCAGAACTGACAAACTCAGTAAAGTTGCAGGATACAAAATCAGCATACAAAATTCAGTAGCCTTCTATATTCATTCCAACAGTGAACAATCTGAAAAACAAATTTTAAAAGTCCCATTTACAATAGCCATGAATAAAATTAAATACCTAGGAATTAAGTCATCCAAAGTAGTGAAAAATCTTTACAATGAAAACTATAAAATACTGATGAAAGAAATTCAAGAGGACACCAAGAAATGGAAAAATATTCCATGCTCATGGACTGGAAGAATCAATATTGTTAAAATATTCATACTACCCAAAGCAATCTACAGATTCCATGCAAACCCTAGCAAAATACATTCTTTACAGAAATAGAAAAAACAATACTAAAATTTATATGGAACTAGAAAAGACCAAGAATAGCCAAAGCTATCCTAAGCAAAAGGAACAAAACTGAAGGAATCACATTACCTGACTTCAAATGATACTACAGAGCTATAGTAACCAAAACAGCATGGCACTGGCATAAAAACAGACACGTAGATCAATGGAACAAAATACAGAACCGAGAAACAAATCCACACACCTACAGTGAACTCATTTTCAACAAAGGTGCCAAGAATATACATTGGGGAAAAGACAGTCTCTTCAATAAATGGTGTTGGAAAAACTGGATATCCATACTCAGAAGAATGAAACTAGACCCGTATCTCTTGCCGTATACAAAATATCAAATCAAAATGGATTAAAGATGGAAATCTAAACACTCAAACTGTAAAACGACTACAAGAAGACACTGGGGAAAAATCTCCAGGACACTGGTCTGGGCAAAAATTTCTTGAGCAATACTCCACAAGCACAGGCAACCAAAGCAAAAATGTACAAGTGGGATTAAATCAAGTTAAAAAGCTTCTGCAAAACAAAGGATACAATCAACAAAGTGAAGAGACAACCCAGAGAATGGGAGAAAATATTTGCAAACTACCTATCTGACAAGGGATTAATAACCAGAATAAATAGGGAGCTCAAACAACTCAATAGGAAAAAAATATAATGATCTTATCAAAAGATGGGCAAAAGATCTGAATAGACATTTCTCAAAAGAAGACATGCAAGTGGCAAACAGGCATATAAAAAGGTGCTCAACATCATTGATCAGCAGAGAAATGCAAATCAAAATTGCAATGAGATATCATCTCACCCCAGTTAAAATGGCTTATATCCAAAAGACAGGCAATAATAAATGCTGGCGAGGATGTGGAGAAAGGGAACCCTGTACAGTGTTGGTGGGAATGTAAATTAGTACAACCACTATGGAGAAGAGTTTGGAGATTCCTTAAAAAACTAAAAATTGAGCTACCATATGATCCAGCAATTCCACTGCTGGGCGTATACCCAAAAGAAAGGAAATCAGTATATTGAAGAGATATCTGTACTCCCATGTTTGTTACAGCACTGTTTACAACAGCTAAGATTTGGAAGCAACCTAAGTGTGCAACACCAGATGAATGGCTCAAGAAAATGTGCTACATATACACAACGGAGTACTATTTAGCCATAAAAAAGAATGAGATCCAGTTATTTGCAACAACGTGGTTGGAACTGGAGGTGAAATAAGCCAGTCACAGAAAGACAAACATCTCATATTCTCACTTATTTGTGGGATCCAAAAATCAAAACAATTGAACTCAACGGCATAGAGAGTAGAAGGATGGTTACCAGAGGCTGGGAAGGATTGGTAGGGGGGCTAGTAGGGGAGGTGGGGATGGTTAATGGGGACAAAAAAATAGAAAGCATGAATGAGACTTACTATTTGATAGGACAACAGGGTGACTATAAAATAGTCGATTTTTAATTTATTTTAAAATAAAGAGTGCAATTGAATTGTTTTCAACTCAATGGATATATGCTTGAGGGAATGGATACCCCATTCTTTATTATGTGCTTATTTCACATTGCATGCCTACATCAAAACATCTCATGTACCCCATAAATACGTACACCTACTATGTACCCACAAAAATAAAATAAAATAAAATGAAATAAAAGTTAAAAAAGAAAACTACAGATAATCCGCCAATAAATTTGGAATAACTTTTTTTTTTTTTTTTTTTTTTTTTGAGACGGAGTCTTGCTCAGTCGCCCAGGCTGGAGTGCAGTGGCCGGATCTCAGCTCACTGCAAGCTCCGCCTCCCGGGGTTTACGCCATTCTCCTGCCTCAGCCTCCCGAGTAGCTGGGGCTACAGGCGCCCGCCACCACGCCCGGCTAGTTTTTTTTTGTATTTTTTAGTAGAGACGGGGTTTCACAGTGTTAGCCAGGATGGTCTCGATCTCGTGACCTCATGATCCACCCGTCTCGGCCTCCCAAAGTGCTGGGATTACAGGCTTGAGCCACCGCGCCCGGCCTGAATAACTTTTAAATAAAATATTAGGAAATTAAACCCAGAACTATGTTAAATAAATGAACACTACCCATAGAGAATTTATTTTCTAAAATGCAATGATGATTTAATATTAATAAATATATTCATATGATATATCATATTAATAGGTCAAAGAATTTTTTTTTAAGACAGGGTACTGCTCTGTCACCCAGGCTGGAGTGCAGTGGTATGGTCATAGCTCACTGCAGCCTCCACCTCCTGGGCTCAATTGATCCTCCTGCCTCAGCCTCCTGAGTTGCTGGGACTACAGGTGTGTGCCATCAGACATGTGCTATCAGGCATGTGCCATCATGCCCAGCTAGTTTTTTGTATTTTTTTGTAGAGATAGGGTTTTGCCATGTTGTCCAGGCTAGTCATGAACTCTCAGGCTCAAGCTATCCACCCACCACAGCCTCCCAAAGTGCTGGGATTACAGGCATGAGTCATTCTGCCAGGCCTAAAGAAATTTTTAAAAAGTGTTATGTTGATAGATGTCAAAGGCACTCATTAATGTTCAGCATATTTTCCTCATAAAAAGTACACACACATATATTCCTCCAAAAAATATTTTAAGTTTATAACTAACACCATATTTAATTGTAAGCCCTAGGAATATTAAAGAAACAAAATACAGATGGCTGAGAAAACCAATATTCTTTAATACTTTCTTGGAAGCTGTTTCAAGTGATTAAAGGAGTCAGAATAAGCATACAAACTAGAAAGTAGGATCCAAAATTTTATTTTCAACATATTCAATTGTTTACCCAAGAAAATCAATGGAAAAGCTATTAGAGTTAATAAGATATTTTAGTATAGAAGCCAGATATAAATCAAACTAAAACATCTATAACTTATATATATATTACAAATAATCTGTTAGAAAACATAAGAAAAAAGTACCAGACATGTAATTTTACAGAAATGCATAATTTTTATCCATTGTACACATTTTAATACAATCCATTTTTATTTTACTCATTTTCTTTGCACTACCATTGTTCCCTATTCTACCACATTGATGTCCCCAAAACCTCTTTATTCCCAGGTAACCCTATCAGCAACCTAATATATATGTTTCCATATTTTTCCATGCTCATTGTATTAGGCCTTTCTTGCATTGCTATAAAGAAATACCTGAGGCAGAGTCATTTATTAAAAAAAAAAGAGTTTAATTGGCTCACGGTTCTGCAACTGTACCAGCATGTCACTGGCATCTGCTTGGTTTCTGGGGAAGCCTCAGGGAACTTTGACTCATGGTAGACGGCTAAGTGGGAGCAGGCACATCATATGGTGAGAGGGGGACCAAAAAAGATGGGTGCAGGTGTGTGCCACACACACATTCAGTCTTTTACTGTGAAGTATAATGTTAACTGCAGGGTTTTTAAACAACCAGATCATGTGAGAACTCACTACCACAAGGACAGCACCAACCCTTGAGGGATCCACCCGCGAGAGCCAAACACATCCCACCAGGCCCCACCTCCAACACTGGGGATTACATTCTAACATGAGATTTGGAGGGAAGATTGAAACTATATCACTCATATAATTATGAAAAGGAATATAAATTCATATGTATGGATACATATACTCATAAATATATAGGGGTTTTGTCATTATATGCTTTATAAAAAGAGACGCACATTCCACACATCTTCATCTTGTTTTACTTATTCAACTTTTTAAAAATCCCTTTAAGTCGACCAGTATTGCTCTAATTTATTATTTTAATGGACACATAATATTATTTACCATAATTTATTCTAACATTGTCAAATTGCTGGGTGTTCACTTTACTTCCAGGTTTTGCCACTAAAAACAAATTCAGTAAATGTTTATATGTTTTTACTTTCTAATAGTTTTCTTTTTTCTTTTTCTTTCTTTTTTGTTTTTTTGAGACAGGGCCTTTGCGGTGACATCACCTCAGCTCACTGCAGTCTAAACCTCCCTGGCTCAAGCAATCTACTCACCTCAGCTTCCCAAGTAGCTGGGACGACAGGCACATGCAACTACACCAGGCTAATTTTTTGTATTTTTTGCAGTGATGGGGTTTCACTGTGTTGCCCTGAGCTCAAGCGATTTGCCTGCCTTGTCCTCCCAAAGTGCTGGGACTACAGGCATGAATCACTGCGTCTGGCCTCTAATGGCTTTATTTCTATAGGAGAAGTTCTTAGGCCTGGGATTAGTGGAACAGCAGGCATATAAATTTCTAAAATTAATTTTTGTATTTTGAGATAACTGTAGATTCACATGCAGTTGTTAAGAAACAATAGAGTCCACACATTCTTTGCCTAGTTTTCCCCAGTGGTAATATAGTGCAAAACTTTTGTACATTACAACTATGGTATTCATATGGATAAAGTACTATACAGTCAAGATAATAAACAGTTTCATCACTACAAAGATGAAACTTTTATAGCCATCTTCACCCCACCTTTTCATGATCCCTAGTAACTATTAATCTGTTCTTTATTTCCATAATTTTGAAATTTCAAAAATGTTATATAAATGGAATCATAGACCATGTAATTTTGGGGGATTGGATTTTTGTTTTTTTTTTTTTTTTTTTTTTGCTCATCATAATTTCCTAGAGATTCATCCGAATTGTTACATGTATAAGCAGCTTGTTCTTCTTCGTTGCTGAGTAATAGTCTACTGTATGGATGTACCACAGTTTGTTCAATCCTTCACCCATAGAAGGCCATCTGAGTTATTTCCAGTTTTTGGTTACTACAAATAAAGCTTCTATGAACATTTATCTACAAGTGTTTGTGTGAATATGTTTTAATTTCTTTATGATAAATGCTCAATACTTATTGAGCATTGTCATATGGTAGTTTCATGTTTCGCTTTTTTAAAGAAACTGCCAAAATATTTTTCAGAGTGGCTGTACCATTTCATATTCTCACCAGCAATATATTAGTGATCAGATTCTCTGAATCCTCATCTGCACGGGTTGTCACCTTTTAATTTTAGCCATTCTAATAATAGGTGTGTAGTGATATCTTATGGCTTGAATTTGCATTTCTCCAATGACTGATGATACTGAAAATTTTTTTGTGTATTTATTTTCCATCTGTATATCCTCTTCAATAAAACGTCCATTTTCAATCTTTTGCCCATTTTCTAATTAGACTGTTTTTAATGTTGAGTTTTGAGAGTACTTTATATATTCTATATAATAGTACTTTTTGCATATGTACTTTGAAGATATTTTCTTTTAGTCAGTAGCCTTTTTTTCATCCTCTTAACAGTCTTTCACAGAGAAAAAGTTTTTAATTTGGATAAGATTCAATGTATCTATTTTTTCTGTTATGGATTATGCTTCTTTTTCTTTTATGGATTATGTTGTCAAGTCTAATAACTTTCTCTAATTCTAGATTCTGAAGATTTTCTTCTTTTTTTCTAAAAGTTACATAGTTTTATGTTTTGCATTTAAGTCTATGATACATTTTGAGTTAATTTTTGTATAAAGCATGAGGTTTAGGTCATTTTTTGCCTTTTTTTGGAAAGGCTGTCCTTACTCCATTGTATTGCTTTTGCACCTTTGCAAAAAAATCAGTAGGGCATATTTGTGTGGGTCTATTTCCAGGTTTTCTGTTTTGTTCTGTCGACCTATGTGTCTGTCCCTCTAACAACACCACCACTCTGTCCTGATTGTTGTTGCTATACAGTAGGCCTTAATATTGGATAGAGTGAGTCCTCCCATTGTATTCTCCTTTTAAAAGACATTTTAGTTTTTCTAGGGCCTGTGCCTTTTTATATAAATTTTAGAATAAGCTTCTCTATGTTTATGAAAATCCCTTCTGGGATTATAATAGGAATTACATTAAATCAATATGGGAGAACTGTAACTGTCATCTTTATTGCATAGAGTCTTGTAATCCTCGAACATGGTATATCTCTATTTAAGTTTTCTTTTATTTCTTTTATCAGCATTTCGTCATTTTCAGCATGCAGATTCTACATCCATTTTGTTAAGTGTATATGTAAGCATTCAATTTTATTTGGAATAATTGCAGATAGCATTAGGTTTTTCAATTTAGTGTCCACATGTTCATTGTTAGTACGGTAGTTCCCCCCTTATCCTCAGGGGATACCTAAAACTATGAATATTACCAAACACTATATATACTATGCTTTTTTTCTATGCATACACACCTATGGTAAAGTTTAATTTGTAAGTTAGGTACATTAAAACATTAACAACAATAACTAATCATAAAATACAACAACTGTAACAATATGCCATAATTACTACTCTTATGATTTGGGATCATGATTAAGTAAAATACAGGTTACTTGAACACAAGCCCTGTGACACCAGGACAGTTGATCAAATGACCAAGATGGCTGCTAAGTGACTAATGGGTGGGCAGCATATAGAGTGTGGATACGCTGGACAAAGAGATAAGTCACGTCCCAGGTGGGACAGAGCAGGATGGCACAAGATTTCATCATGCTACTCAGAATGGTTTATGATTTAAAACATATGGACTGTTTACGTCTCAAATCTTACATTTAATCCTTAAAAACTGTGATTGTCCATGAGTAACCGAAACTGTGGAAAGCAAAACTGGAAAAGGGGAGCTACTGCATGTATAAATATGATTGATATTTATGTGTTGATCTTGTGTATTAGACAGTTCTTGCATTGCTATAAAGAAATACCGCAGACCAGTAATTTATAAAGAAAAGAGGCTTAATTGGCTCACAGTTCTGCAGACTCTAGGACGCACAGCTCCTGCATCAGCTTCTGGGGAGGCCTCAAGAAGCTTACAGTCATTGTGGGAGGTAAAGTTGGAGCAGGCACTTCACATGGCAAAAGCAGGAGCAAGAGAGGGCAGGAATCGGTGGAGGGGAGACGTGCCACACACCTTAAAAATACCAGATCTCAGGTGATCACTGGCGAGCTCAGAGAGTGCTCATTTATTCCAAGAGGCTGGCCCAAGCCATTTATGAGGAGCCCACTCCCATGATCCAACCACCTCCCACTAGGCCTCACCTCCAACACTGAAGATTACAATTTAACGTGAGATTTGGGCAGGGACAACAATTCAAACTATACCATCATGTTTTCTGCAACCCCTCTTAGCTCTAGGAGTTTTAGTTTTAGTTTTGTAGATTCCCTGGAATTTTCTACACAGATAATCATACCATTGCACATAAGAACAGATTTTGTTCTTCATTTTCAATTTGTATGGATTTTAGTATTTTTTGTTGTCCCATTGCAGTGTCTAGAACTTCCAGTACTATGTTGAATAAGAGGATAAAAGTGGACATCTTTCTTTGTTTCTGATCTTAAAGGAAACATTCAGTCTTTTACTGTGAAGTATGATGTTAACTGTAGGGTTTCTTTTTTTAATAGATAGTCTTTATCATGTTGAGGAAGTATTCCTCTATTCCTAGTTTGCTAAGAGGTTTTTTGTTTGTTTGTTTGTTTTAAATGAGTGGGCGTTATATTTTGTCAAATGCCTTTTTTGCCTCAATTGAGATGATCATGTGATTTTCTCCTTAGCCTGTTGATATGGTGGATTACATTGATTTATTTTTGAATTTGAGAACCAGCCTTGTGTATGTTGGATAAATCCCACTTGGTCATGATATATAATCTTTTATTTATTTATTTATTATTTTTTATTATACTTTAAGTTCTAGGGTACATGTGCACAATGTGCAGGTTTGATACATAGGTATACATGTGCCATGTTGGTTTGCTGCACACATCAACTCGTCATTTACATTAGGTATTTCTCCTAATGCTATCCCTCCCCCAGGCCCCCACCCCCACGACAGGCCCTGGTGTGTGATGTTCCCCGCCCTGTGTCCAAGTGAGCTCATTGTTCAATTCCCACCTATGAGTGAGAACATGTGGTGTTTGGTTTTCTGTCCTTGCAATAGTTTGCTGAGAATGATGGTTTCCAGCTTCATCCATGACCCTGCAAAAGACATGAACTCATCCTTTGTTATGGCTGCATAGTATTCCATGGTGTATATGTGCCACATTTTCTTAATCCAGTCTATTATTGATGGACGTCTGGGTTGGTTCCAAGTCTTTGCTATTGTGAATAGTGCCGCAATAAACGTAAGTGTGCATGTGTCTTTATAGTAGCATGATTTATAATCCTTTAGGTATATACCCAGTAATGGGATGGCTGGGTCAAATGGTAATTCTAGTTCTAGATCCTTGAGGAATTGCCACTGTCTTCCACAATGGTTGAACTAATTTACACTCCCACCAACAGTGTAAAAGTGTTCCTGTTTCTCTACATCATCTCCAGCATCTGTTGTTTCCTGACTTTTTAATGATTGCCATTCTAACTGGCGTGAGATGGTATCTCATTGTGCTTTTGATTTGCATTTTTCTGATGACCAGTGATATGAGCATTTTTCATGTGTCTGTTGGCTGCATAAATGTCTTCTTTTGAGAACTGTCTGTTCATATCCTTTGCCCACTTTTCGGTGGAGTTGTTTTTTTCTTGTAAATTTGTTTGAGTTCTTTGTAGATTCTGGGCCAAACTATAGCATCAGGTCTCCTCTGGGTTTCTAGCCTGACAGCCCAGCTTGCAAATTTTGGACTTACCAGCCTCCACAATCACATATTTTCTAAAATATATATAAATATATATATATGTGCATATATATATATATATATCCCTGACTAATGCAGTAGTATTCCTTATTTGTTTCCTTCCCTTCCTTCCTTCCTTCCTTACTTCTTTCCTCCCTCTCTCTCTCTCTTTCTTTCTTTCTTTCTTTCTTGTTTTGCAGGGTCTCACTCTGTCACCTAGACTAGAGTGCAGTGGCACAATCATGGCTCACTGCAGCTTTAACCTCCCAGACCCAATCGATCCCTCCATCTCAGCCTTCCAAGTAGCTGGGACTACAGGCATGTGCCACCACTTCCATCTAATTTTTGTACTTTTTGTAGAGACAAGGTTTCACCATGTTGCCCAAGCTGTTCTCAAACTCTTGGGCTAAAGGGATTCACCCACCTCAGCCTTCCAAAGTGCTGGGATTATAGGTGTAAGCCACCATACCTGGCCTTATTTTCCTTTTAATGGCTGTGGAATCTGCAATGATATTTCCTGTGCCATTGCTGGCATTGATGATTTTTGTCTTGTCTCTGTTAATCTGTGTCATTATTGCTAGAGGTTTATCAAGTTTATTTTTTCCTCTCCAGGCAGGAGCCACTGTGCCAGCCCCATGGTTCTTTCTTTTCTTTCTTTCTTTCTTTGTTTTTGAGAAGGGGTCTCACTCTGCCTCCCAAACTGGAGTGCAGTGGCACAATCTCAGCTCACTGCAACCTCCACCTCCCAGGTTTAAGTGATTCTCCTGCCTCAGCCTCCTGAGTAGCTGGGATTACAGGCATGCGCCACCACACTGGGCTACTTTTGTATTTTTAATGGAGATGGAGTTTCACCAGTTTGGTCAGGCTGGTCTCAAACTCCTGACCTCAGGTGGTCCACCCACCTCGGCCTCTCAAAGCACTGGGATTACAGGCGTGAGCTGCTGTGCCCAGACCCATGATTCTTTCTTAAGTATGATTACCAGAATAGTTACTGCCTTGCAGTAAGCTTTCAGTAAATATTTGTTACCTGACTTTTGACTGTTGACAAAAATAAGTACCCCCTCCAGACAAAATAAACACATAAATAATTGTCTATTAGCATTACATGATACTTATATTTTGCTCATTTGGTATTGACATGAGAAAGTGTTTTAACACATTTTATCATGTCAACAAAAAATTTATTGAGACCTCTTTTGTGCCTGAAGTCTCAATAAATTTTGAGTTGTGCTAGGCATGGGATATGATAGATAAGACAACAGAGAATGCCCATGCCTTAGGGAGCTTATATTCAGTGGGTAAGAGAAAGTCAGCCAAAAATATGTGTCAGAAATAAGTGGTATGAAGAAAATTAACTGGAAATGGAGGGTGAGAAGCTGGAGCATGACAGAAGTACTATATTAAATAAAGTGGTTAAGGAAGGCCTTTCTCTGAGGAGATGGCAGTTTGATAATAGCCAAAATAAGGTGAGGGACCCACCAATATGAAAGGAAAAGGTGGGAAGATGCTTGTAATGTAAAGGGTGATATGAAAGGAGACTATTTTAGGGCCGGGCGCGGTGGCTCACGCCTGTAATCCCAGCACTTTGGGAGGCCGAGGCGGGCGGATCACAAGGTCAGGAGATCGAGACCACGGTGAAACCCCGTCTCTACTAAAATTACAAAAAAAAATTAGCCGGGCGCGGTTGTGGGCGCCTGTAGTCCCAGCTACTCGGGAGGCTGAGGCAGGAGAATGGCGTGAACCCGGGAGGCGGAGCTTGCAGTGAGCCGAGATCGCGCCACTGCACTCCAGCCTGGGCAACAGAGCGAGACTCCGTCTCAAAAAAAAAAAAAAAAAAAAAAAAAAGAAAGGAGACTATTTTAGGTAGAAGACAAAGGTCTGGAGTCAGAAAGAAGTTAGGGGTGTTTGAGGACTAAGTGAGGAAGGAGAGGTAGATGTTGAAATCAGAAAGTTAGCAAGGACCATATTATGTAGACCCTCACAGGCCATACATAGTAAGGAGTGCAGATTTTATTGAGAGTGTAACAACCTGTCATTAGAGTTTTGAATTCAGGGGTTGGAATGAAGATATAACCTGATTTGTTTTGAAAATGTTAGTCTGCCTACTGTAAGGTAAAATGACTATAAAGATTCAATAGTGGGGTCTGGCACGATGGCTAATGCCTGAAATCCCAGTACTTTAGGATGCTGAGGCAGGCAGATCACTTGAGGTCAGGAGTTCAAGACCAGCCTGGCCAACACAGTGAAACCCCGTCTCTACCAAAAATACAGAAATTAGCTGAGCGTGGTGGTGCACACCTGTAGTCCCAGCTACTCGGGGGCTGAGGCAGGAGAATCGCTCTTGAACTTGGGAGGTGGAGGTTGCAGTGAGCCAAGATCCCACCACTGCACTCCAGCCTGGGCAACAGAGTGAGACTCCATCTCAACAAAAATAAGTAAAATAAAATAAAATAAAATAAAATAAAAAGGATTCAATAGTGGAACCACAGTTTTGATGACTACCAAAGACCATTACATAATTTTCAAGTCTCACATTGAAACTGGATATGAGAATTTTGGAATTTAGAAGGCATCTTATAGCTCCTTTGAGGGACACCTAAAGAAAGCTTTAGGCTTCCAAATTATGAAAGACTGACTTGGTGGAATATTTGAAGGTTAAAATTTGTTTCTTATTAACTCATGTAGTTCACTCAGGACTAAAAATTATTTACGCCAACTGTATGCGAAGGCAGCCATATGCTAAGCACTGAACCCTTTGTGTTCTAAGAAGGTATCTTAGAATTTGCATATACAGTAAAGGACATCAGTCAGCGATTGTTCCCATGGTATTCATTTTTAAAAAGAATGTGTTGTGTTTGTTTGTTGACCAGCAATGATGCCTCTTATTTCCAGTACTTATTTGAAACTGTTTTATTCTGCAGTCTAATTAAGATCATGCTTAAACTAACTTGAACAGGTTTTTGTTTCTGTATGCTCTATCATTGTTGCCAAAATGTGTTCTTCATGACATTATTGCTAATAGATGCTCTATGAAAATAAAAACTGCTTCTGTAATTAAATAACCTTTAGGAATACATGTCTTCTCTCAACAAATTAAGAATGCATATTAGAAAATACAAAGTTCTAAGATGTTCCACAGTTAGGAAATTTTGTTTTTATATGTGCTGAATCTTCCATTTACCAATCTAGACTACATAATTTTCACTTATATTAACATCTCAAAGAATTAGTGCTCTACAAAACAGCTTTCAAAAATGTTATTCTAGGTTGTTCAGTTAGTCATGTTGTTTCCAGACGCTTTCCCTCGTTCCATTCCTTGTGTCCTGAAGTATTGTTTTAAAACCCACAAGGGGCTCTTTTGGCAACATGGCGGGCGGAGAAGCTGGAGTGACTCTGGGGCAGCCGCATCTTTCGCGTCAGGATCTCACCACGTTGGATGTTACCAAGTTGATGCCACTTTCACACGAAGTTATCAGCAGACAAGCCACAATTAATATAGGTACAATTGGTCATGTAGCTCATGGGAAATCCACAGTCGTCAAAGCTATTTCTGGAGTTCACACCGTCAGGTTCAAAAATGAACTAGAAAGAAATATTACAATCAAGCTTGGATATGCTAATGCTAAGATTTATAAACTTGATGACCCAAGTTGCCTTCGGCCAGAATGTTATAGATCTTGTGGGAGCAGTACACCTGATGAGTTTCCTGCAGACATTGCAGGGACCAAAGGGAACTTCAAATTAGACATGTTTCCTTTGTTAAGCCTGGCCACGATATTTCGATGGCTACTATGCTGAATGGTGCAGCAGTGATGGATGCAGCTCTTCTGTTGATAGCTGGTAATGAATCTTGTCCTCAGCCTCAGACGTCTGAACACCTGGCTGCTATAGAGATCATGAAACTGAAGCATATTTTGATTCTACAAAGTAAAATTGATTTGGTAAAAGAAAGTCAGGCTAAAGAACAATACGAGCAGATCCTTGCATTTGTCCAAGCTACAGTAGCAGAGGGCGCTCCCATTATTTCAATTTCGGCTCAGTTGAAATACAATATTGAAGTTGTTTGTGAGTACATAGTAAAGAAAATTCCAGTACCCCCAAGAGAGTTTAGTTCAGAGCCCCGGCTTATTGTTATTAGATCTTTTGATGTCAACAAACCTGGCTGTGAAGTTGATGACCTTAAGGGAGGTGTAGCTGGTGGTAGTATCCTAAAAGGAGTATTAAAGGTGGGCCAGGAGATAGAAGTAAGACCTGGTATTGTTTCCAAAGATAGTGAAGGAAAACTCATGTGTAAACCAATCTTTTCCAAAATTGTATCACTTTTTGCAGAGCATAATGATCTGCAATATGCTGCTGCAGGCGGTTTTATTGGAGTTGGAACAAAAATTGACCCCACTTTGTGCCAGGCTGACAGAATGGTGGGGCAAGTACTTGGTGCAGTCGGAGCTTTACCTGAGATATTCACAGAATTGGAAATTTCCTATTTCCTGCTTTGACGGCTTCTAGGTGTACACACTGAAGGAGACAAGAAAGCAGCAAAGGTTCAAAAGCTGTCTAAGAATGAAGTGCTTATGGTGAACATAGTATCCCTGTCAACAGGAGGGAGAGTTAGTGCTGTCAAGGCCGATTTGGGTAAAATTGTTTTGACCAATCCAGTGTGCACAGAGGTAGGAGAAAAAATTGCCCTTAGCCAAAGAGTTGAAAAACACTGGCGTTTAATTGGTTGGGGTCAGATAAGAAGAGGAGTGACAATCAAGCCAACAGTAGATTGTGACTGAAGAATACCGGTTAAATAATACATTCGGATGGAGTTGGAAGTTGGAATTCCTCTTAACAACCAAGGGGTTTATTTTCAAAGCAATATTGGGGAATTGATTTCACAGTTCGTTACCTTAGTAGGTAACTGTAAGGTTATTCTCTTTTTTTTTTGGTTATGAAAACTTAGGGACTACAATTAATATAAAAATTGGCATAATGTTGGATTGAATCTACATTTTGGCAGAAGTGAAGCATTCCCACATAATGTCAAAGTTATACATCATGCAGTTTTGGTTTTTTTGTTTGTTTCATTTTCTTTTGTTTTTGAGTCTGGCTCTGTCGCCCAGGCTGGAGTGCAGTGGCGTGATCCCCAACCTCTGCCTCCCGGGTTCAAGCGATTCTCCTGCCTCAGCCTCCCGAGTAGCTGAGATTACAGGTTTGCGCCACCACACCTAGCTAATTTTTGTATTACTAGTAGAGACTGGGTTTCAGTATGTTGGCCAGGCTGGTCTCTCCTGACCTCAGGGTGATCAGTCCACCTCAGCCTCACAAAGTGCTGGGATTACAGGCATGAGCCACCTTGCCCAGCCCATATCATACAGTTTGAAACTTTGCCACAACCAGCCTTTGCTGTAGCACACACATATATCACTGAACCTGCTTGAAATAAAGTTTTTTTTCTTTTTTCATGATTCATCTTTGAGTACCTCCAGGCTGAAGGACTGTTGTACCAGTTAAAACTTAAAGGCACAAATTCTCCTTGAAGACCTTCTCCCTTTTCTTTGGCCCCATATTTTATGTTGCTTTATCTTTGAAATTTTGCATGAAAAGAAAATTAATGGGTTCAAATGAAATTGTCCTTTGAAGCATGATTACTTGTTCCCATGGACAGATATTTTTCTCCCCTTGCTCTTCCTGGCTTGAAACACGGGAAACCAGAGTCAGAAGTTATCTCCCTCTCCCTGTGATGCCTTGAGATTTTTTTTCTGCATTGTTTTATGCCTGAAATCCAATAGTCTTCCTCCATTGGAAAATACTGTTATACCAAATAATTCTAGATGAGTAACAAAGATCTTTCTAGGCCTTCATTTTATGGTTTTTCTTAACTGTTAAGATTGTGACACAGATTATATTACTAATTTTTGGATGTTTCGAAAGGTCAAGAAGTAAAAGATGTTAGAAAGCAGCGAGTGAGTCCTTTTGATTTTTAACTTATTCCCCATGTCCCTATACTTCGTGTACTTTTCCTTTTTTTTTTTTTTTTTGAGACAGAGGCTCACTCTGTCACCTAGGCTAGAGTACAATGGCACGATCTTTGCTCACTGCAGCCTCTGCCTCCCTGGTTCAAGTGATTCTCGTGCTTCAGCCTCCCATGTAGCTGAGATTACAGGCACGTGTCACCATACGCGGCTAATTTTTGTGTTTTTGGTAGAGATGGGGTTTCACCATGTTGCCAAGGCTGGTCTTGAACTCCTGACCTCAGGTGATCTGTCCGCCTCTGCCTTCCAAAATGCTGGGATTACAGGCGTGAGCCACTGTGCCCGGCTTATTTTTCTTTATGTTTTTGCTTCATAAGAGGTTCTGTTGAGCAGTGATTTACAACTCACTGACAATAGAATTGCTGGGGAAGCTTTTTTTAAAAAAAAAAAAAAATGTCCCACAGAGATTCTGATTTTAATTGTTCTGATTTAATTGGGATGGTTTTGCTAGACCTGGTATTCTTAGCTAACAGGTTTTTTTTCTTTTATTACTTTGAATATATTATGCTACTCCCTTCTGATATGAAAGGTTTCTGCTGAGAAATCCACTGATAATGTTATGGCAGTTCCCTTATATATGATGAATTGCTTTTCTCTTGCTGCTTTCAAGATTCTGTCTTTGATTTTAAAAAGTTTGATTATAATGAATGTTGGTGGGGTTCTTTTTTGGTTTTATCCTAGTTGGAGTCTTTTGAGCTTGTCAAGTTTGTATATCCATTTATTTCTTTAAATTTAGAAAGTTTTCTGCCATTATATCCTTGCTCTTTTTTCCTTCTTAAATTCTATAATGTGAATATTGGTCACTTGATAGCATCCTATATTAGGCCATTCTCACATTTCTATAAAAATATCTGACACTAGGTAATTTATGAAGAAAAAAGGTTTAATCAGCTGATGGTTTGGCAGGCTGTACAGAAAGTACGGTGGCATCTGCTTCTGGGGAAGCCTCAGAAAACTTACAATTATGGCAGAAGACAAAGCGGGAACAGACATCTTACATGAAAGGAACAGGACCAAGAGAGAGAATGAGGAGGTGCTACACACTTTTAAACAAGATCTCATGATAATTCACTCACTAACTATCATGAGGAAAGTACTGAGGGGATGGTGATAAACCATTCAAGAGAATTCTGCCCCCAAGATCCAATCACCTTCCACCAGGCCCCACCTTCATCATTGGGGATTACAATTTAACATGAGATTTGGGTGAGGACACAGATCAAAACCATATCATTCCACCCCTGGACTCTCCCAAATCTCATGTTCTTCTCACATTGCAAAATTCAATTATGCCTTCCCAACAGTTCTCCCAAAGTCTTAACTCATTCTAGCATTAACTAAAATGTCCAAAATCCAAAGTCTCATCTGAGACAAGACTAGTCCCTTCTACCTATAAGCCAGTGAAACAAAAAACAATTTAGTTACTCCCAAGATATAATGGGGGTATAGGCATTGGGCAAATATTCCCATTCCAAAAGGGAGAAATAGACCAAAAGAAAGGGGCTACAGGCCCCATGCAAGTCTGAAACCCAACAGGGCAGTTATTAAATCTTAATGCTCTTAAATAATCTCCTTTGACTCTGTGTCTCACATACTTGCAGCATTGCTGCAAGGGTTGGGCTCCCAAAGACTTGGGCAGCTCTGCTTCTGTGGCTTTGCAAGGTTCAGCCCCCATGGCTGCTCTCATGGGCTGGAGTTGTGTGCCTGCAGCTCCTCCATACTGAAGATGCAATCTATCTGTGGGTCTACCATTCTAAGGTGTGGAGGATAGTGGCCCTCTTCTCACTGCTCTGCTAGGCAGTGCCCCAGTGGAGAGTCTGTGTGGGGACTCCAACCCCATGTTTCCTCTCTGTACTGACCCAATAGAGGTTCTCCATGAGGGCTCCAACTCTGCAGGAGAATTCTGCCTGGAGATCCAGGATTTTCAGTGCATTTTTTGAAATCTTGATGGAGGCTCCCAAGCCTCAATTCTTGCATTCTGTGCACCCACAGGCTTAACACCAGGTGGAAGCCACCAAGGCTTATGGATTGCATTATCTGAAGCAGCAGCCTGAGCTGTACATGGGCCCCTTTGAGCCACAACTGGAGCTGGAGCAGCTGGAAAACAGAGAGCAATGTCCCCAGGTTGCACAGGGAAGTGGGCCCTGGACCTGATCCATGAAACCATTCAGTCCTCCTAGGTCTCTGGGCCTGTGATGAGAAGAGCTGACGAGAAGGTCTCTGAAATGCCTCTGAGGCTTTCTTTGTAAATTTCTTCAGCCCACTTGATTTCCACCCCTGAAAATAGGCTTTTCTTTTCTACCATATGGCCAAGCTGCAAATTTTCCAAACTTACACTCTACTTCCCTGTTAAATATAAATTCCAGTTTCAGATCATGATGTGGTTTGGCTGTCTCTTCACCCAGATCTCATCTTGAATAGTAACTCACATAATTCCCACATGTTGTGGGAGGGACCTGGTAGGAGGTGGTTGGATTGTGGTAACAGTTCTTTCCTGTGCTGTTCTTCTGGTGGTGAGTGAGTCTCATGAGATCTGATGGTTTTAAAACCAGGAGTTTCCCTGCACAAGCTCTCTCAGCCTGCCACCATCCACGTAAGATGTGACTTGCTCCTCCTAGCCTTCTGCCATGATTGTGAGGCCTCCTAGCCACATGGAACTGTGAGTCCAATTAAACCTCTTTATTTTGTAAATTAAAGAGGGTATGTCTCGGGTATGTCTTTACCAGCAGCCCGAAAATGGGCTAATACAGGTCATTTCTTTTTTCACACATATAAGCATAGGTTGTTAGAAGCTGGCAGACCACATCTTGAATGCTTTGCTGCTTAGAAATTTCTCCGGCCAGATACCTTAAATCATCTCTCTCAAGTTCAAAGTTCCACAGATTCCTAGAGCAGGGGCACAATTTAGCCAGTCTCTTTGCTAAAGCATAGTAAAAGTGATATTTGCTCCAGTTCCCAATAAGTCACTCATTTCCATCTGAGACTTCCTCAACCTGGACTTCATTGTCCACCTCACTATCAGAATTTTGATCACAATTTAAAAAGTCCCTGAGAAGTTTCAAGTTTTCCTTCATCTTTCTGTCTTCTTCTGAGCCCTCTACACTCTTCCAACCTCTGCTTATTACCCAGATAAAAAGCCACTTCCACATTTTTAAGTATCTTTATAGCAATGCCCCACTCTTGGTACCAGTTTTCTGTATTAGTCTGTTCTCATACTGCTATAAAGAAATACCTGAGACTTGATATTTACAAAGAAAACAGGTTACATTGACTCACAGTTCTACAGGCTGTACAGGAAGCATGGCAGCATCTGCTTCTGGGGAGGCCTCAAGAAACTTACAATCATGGTGGAAGGCAAAGCAGGAGCAGGAGTCTTACATGGCAGGAGCAAGACTGAGAGAGAGAATGAGGAGGTGCTACATACTTTTAAACAACCATATCTCATGATAAGTCACTCACTCCTATCATGAGAACAGCACAGAAGGTATGGTGCTAGACCATTCATGAGAACTCCACTTCCATGATCCAATCACCTCCCACCACGCCCCACCTCCAACATTGAGGATTATAATTCAACATGAAATTTGGGTGGGGACACAGATCCAAATATTATGTCCCATAAGTTCCCCAAGCACTCTTCACTCATCTTCATTCTTTTTATCTTTTTGCTCCTCTGACTTGATGATTTCAGATGACCTGTCTTCCAGTTTGCTGATTCTTTTTTTTTTTTTTTTTTTTTTTTTGCCTGATGAAGTCTGCTGGTGAACCTTTGTAGTAATTTATTTTTGGTTCAGTTGTATTTTTCAGTGCCAGAATTTGTTTGGTTCTTTTTAAAAATAGTTTCTCTTTTGTTTTATATTCTCATTTTGTTCATGCATTATTTTCTTTATTTCACTTAATTGTTGACATGTGTTTTCTTTTATCTCACTGAGAATCTGTATGACAGTTATTAAAAAAACTTTTTTTGAGGCAGGGTCTCACATTTTTGCCCAGGCTGGAGTTCAGTGGCAAGATCATGGCTGACTGCAGCCTCAGTCTCCCTGGGCTTTGGTGATCCTCCCACCTCTGCCTCCTGAATAGCTGGGACCACAGGGGCACACCACCACACCCAGATAATTTTTGGAATTCTTGTAGAGATGAGGTTTCACCCAACCTAGTCTTGAACTCCTGGGCTCAAACAACACACCCACCTTGGCCCCCCAAACTGCTGGGATTACAGGTGTGAGTCACTGCATCTGGCCTATTTAAAATTCTTTGTCAGGCAGCTCATAGATCTGCATTTCTTTAAGGTCAGTTTCTGAATTTTATTTTATTTTTCCTTTGATTGGGCCATGATTCTTGTTTCTTTGTATGCCTTGTAATCTTTTGTTGAGATTTGGGTATTTGTAAAAGCAACCACCACTCCCAGTCTTTGTGCAGGTGAAGTTCACCAATCAGCCTAGCTAGAGATTCTACAGCCTCTCAAACCTTCTCTGATTTCTTATTTCCCTTGGCATCTGCCTGCAAAATTGCAGCTCTAATGTATGGCAGTGCTTATCTCTGTTTTGACTGGCTTCCAAATTATGCCTTTGATTCATCAAGTAAGACCGAAACTAGTCCCTCTGGTGGTTTCCACGAAACTTAGAACGCCAGATGCATGATTCACTCCAGAAGGAGGAGCTTGAGTTTGAGGGGTTTCTTCCTGGTTGCACTGTGCTAAGCCACATGGAGAGGGGGCATGGATGAGCAAGCAAAATAAATGAACTTTCTTAACATCTTTCACTTGAATCCCTTCTTGGTTTTACATTGGCCTGTGTGCTATAACTTCTGAACTGGTCTCACAATTTCTCAGAGGTATTCTGGTTCACATATCATTGTTAACTTGGTGTCTCTGTAGAGGAAGGAAAGCCTGGAGCTTCCTGGTTCGTCATCTTACTGACACCACTTCCCAGTTTCATATTTCTTTTGCTTGTTTGTGTTTTGTTTGTTTATTTGTTTGTGACAGGGTCTTGCTCTGTCACCCAGGGTGGAGTGCAGTGGCACCATCTCGGCTCACTGCAACCTCCACCTCCCAGATTCTCCTGCCTCAGCCTCCCAAGTAACTGAGATTACAGGCATGCACCACCACACCCAGCTAATATTTGTATTTTTACTAGAGACGGGGTTTTGCCATGTTGGCCAGGCTGGTCTAGAACTCCTGACCTCAAGTGATCCACCCACCTTGGCCTCCCAAAGTGTGATAATTCTTTTGAAAATTTGATGATAAGAGATTTGATTTAAGTCGTTTGGTTGTTTAAAAAAATACACAGTTTGAATAAACTACATGTTTCAAAATTTTACCAGTAGTTTAAAAAATTGTGTAATGAATGGGTTCAAAACCTGCTTGTGTGACCCTAGGATATTTCTTCAGTTTTAGTTTTCTCATAGGGTTTATGTGAACATTAATTGAGTTAATATACATAAAGCACTTAGGAGAGTACCTGACGCATGATAAGCACATATAAAAGTTGTATTTGTTCCAGAAACATTGTCAATTCTCCTTGCTCTCTGACAATGGCAGTTTTATTCATAGGTAAGAACAAATTCTGTGTAATGGAATCATAATAGGTTTCGATGTATAATTTTCATCTATGTTGTAGAAGGTAATGGTTTTTAATTTTTGCAAATTCATAATTACTATTCTATCATTAATATCAGTCATCCTGCAGTTATTCAGTTCAACAAATATTTACTATGGGGTTACTATGTATTGGAATATAGACTCTGCTCTTCAAGAGATTACAATCTAGTGAGGGAGAAGGATAGGCTTTGGACTCTTTGTATGTATATATGACTGAGTTCTTAAAACTCACATATCAGAACTAACTCCAACTACAGTTTGTAGGCCTTAGGGATCTTTCACTGAAGCAGACTATTTAATTGCTCCTCCCCAAATCTGCATCCTATAGTATACCTTTATTTCTTTATGTTAAGTTTATTGGTCGGGCACAGTGCTGACACCTGTAGTCCTGGCACTTTGTGAGGCTGAGGTGGATGGTTTACTTGAGGCCAGGATTTCGAGACCAGCCTGGCCAGAATTTGTTTGGCCAGAATATGGTCTGGCTAATATGGTGAAACCCCATTTCTACTAAAAAAAAAAAAAAGAAAAAGAAAAATACAAAAATTAGCTAGGCGTGGTGGCATGTGCCTGTAGTCCCAGCTACTCGGGAAGCTAAGGAATGAGAATTGCTTGAACCTGGAAGGTGGAGGTTGCAGTGACCTAAGATTGTGCCACTGCACTCCAGCCTGGGCGAGAGTGAGACTCTCCAAAAGAAAACAAAATAGAACAAAATAAACAAAAATTTGTTGCACTCTTGGTGTGAAAATTTTGAGAAGATGTTCCTTTCAAGAATGCTCAGCCTTCTGAGGAGTGCCAACTAATCAGAAATATTAATATATTGGTGGAAGTGCCATTTTCTACCAGTGCAACTCTGTAAATACAAGTCTCTGTAAATATGATCATTCACTTTTAGAGTTTAGTGTTTTCTGAGGAAACAGATATTAAAATATCCAAGAGCTTCTCCTAAAACCATCCTGATTCAACTTGTTTTAAGGTTAAGAGGAAGCACCATCTCTTCTCTCCCTCATGGTGGATAGGGCAGTGTAGCAGTACCAGTAGGAGATAGGCATATAGCTTGGGAATGCTTAGGATACCAACTACTTTCTCCAAAAGAACACTCCCTAACAGCCTCTTCAACCCCTCAGCATTTTTTTATATAGCCAGAAGATGAGCATTAGCTGATGTTTTGAAGTACACAGTCTCTTAGTGTTTCCTGAATAGGCATCACACCACCTGACTTTAGACTGTAGGAGTATTTGGTACCTCTTATATTGAGGTTAGCCCTTAGGGATTCTCTAAAAACCCCAAGGTGATAGTTGACATTCTTTCTTTTTTCTGATTTTAAAATGACTTCTTCTAATGTTTTGTCACTTAAAATGATATTTGCTGTAAATTTTTGGAGATACCTTTTTAAAAAAATTAGATTAAGAAGTTTCCTTTTATCCTAAGTTTACTATGAGAAGTTTTGTTCTTTTTTTTGTGAATAGGTGTTGAATTTTATCAAATACTTTTCTCATCAATTGCAATGATCGCATGGGTTTTCTCTTTTAATCTGCTTATATGGTACATTACATTTATAGATTTTCTAATGTTAAAACAACCTTGCATTCTCCAAATGAACCCAACTTGGTCATGATGTTAGTATTTGCAATACACTAATTGACTTAGTTTTCTAATATTTTGTTTAAGACTTTACCATTTATGTTGGTGAATTCATTTGGTCTGTAATTTTCCTTTCTCATACATTTCTTGTTCAATTTGTCAAATATATGTTATAAGACCCACTATTCAGGCTTTCTGTCTTCTTGCACCAGTTTTGATGTTACCTTTTCTTAATAATTTGTTATTTTGTCTATTTTCAACTTATTATTTTATTGTTATTTCAAATTTATTAGTGTAAAATTATTGGTAGATTTATTGTATTTTCTTCTTAAAGTCTGATGTTCATATAGCTGTGGTCCCTGGTTCCTTTTTAAATTCTTAGGAGTATATATTTATATCTTTTTCCCTTATTCGATCTCTTCAGCAGTTGTCTATTTGAGTAGTCTTTTCAAAGAACCAAGTTTTGGCTTTGTTGATTGTCTCTATTTCATTCTTCTTTTTTATTTTATTAATTTCTACTCAACATTTTTTATTTCTTTAATTCTATTTTCTTTAGGGTTATTTGCCTTTTCCCTAATTTCTTAAGTTAGATGCTTAGCTCTTTAAATATAAGCCATTCTTCTGTCTAGTAAGATTACAAATTTCTCTTACAGTATACTGTTATTGTATTCTGTAAATTTTGTGGCATAGTTATTGTTCAGTGTTAGGTATTTTTAAATGTTCTATTATAATATCATTTTAATCTATTTATTATTTAAAAGTATGCTTAAAAATTGTAATGTATGTGGTTTAAAATTTATCTTTCTGTTATAAATTTCAAACTTAATTACCTTATGGTCAAATAATATAATTTTCATATAGAGTCTCCGAAGTTTCTTTGATGTTTGAATTGTATTACTATTTGTACAGGTTTAGAATTTTTGCTTTACATATTTTGAAGTTACATTGTATTTTCTAGGCAAACAATATTTTATTTATCATTTAGTGACCTTTTAAAAGTTATTTTTTCAATTTAATATAACTATCACAGCTTTATTTTGGCATTTGTATTTTCCCAAAGAGAGGATTTTATATGCTTTATTTGCTACTATTCAATACAAACATCCTGTTAGTCAGAGTTCGAGCCAACTCAGCTCACAGGTGGCTGGTCTCTCTCAGGTCTGGCCCATTTATAGTTACCTTCTTTTATGGTACACCTCTTCCTAATAGAAGATAAATTCCATAGTGGCAGGAATGCTTATTTTGTTCCCTTTTCATCCTCAGCATTTATGACAGTACCTGGTACTAATTGGTGCTCAAAAAATGTTTAAGTGAATGAACAAATGACTCCATTTAAATTTTTTTCCACTGCTAACATAACTTCCTCACTTCTTTTTAAGCATTTTCACACTTTTGTTCACCTTTCTGGCTTGAAGTAAAACTTTAACAATAATAACACTTTTTAAATACTTAAGCACACTCAGGGGCTATTCTAACATCTCTGTGTTAATTATTTAATTATCAAAATCCTACCAGGCAGGCACTATCATTATCGCCATAGAAGAGAAAACAGGCAAAAAAAAAATTATTTGTTTAAGATTATGCAGCTACAGCCAGACACGGTGGCTCATTCCTGTAATTCTAGCACTTTGGGAGGCCAAGTGAATGGATCACATGAGGCCAAGAGTTCAAGACCAGCATGGCCAACATGGCGAAACCTCATCTCTACTAAAAATACAAAAAAAAAAAAAAAAAAAAATTAGCCGGGCATGATGGCGCACGCCTGTAATCCCAGCTACTCAGGAGGCTGAGGCAGGAGAATCACTTGAACCCGGGAGGCAGAGGTAGCAGTGAGCCAAGATGGTGCCATTGCGCCCCAGCCTGGGTGACAGAGCAAGACTCTGTCTCAGTAAATAAATAAATAAAGATTATGCAGCTACTAAATGGCAGAGCTAGGATTTGAACTAGGCAGTATAAATTCAGAGTCTTATCTTCTTATACTACCTATAAAGTTAGGTGTTTTGTGTTTTTATAAAAGAATAAATTAAAGTTGCTTCATATTTTAACTCTCAGAGGCTAATCTTATTTCCCAATTCCCAAATCTTGGAAGTCACATATCTCATTTTTGACCACATGAAACACTAAAATTAATTTCAAAATAAAAAAAAAAAATGAAAGAGGCTATTACAGTCATTCAAGTGAAGGGTGACCATAACTAGGTTGAGAATGGTGGTGATGGTGGGATGAACAGGTTTAAGAACTATTTAGGAGCCAAAACCAACACGACAGGCTTATGGACCCATATAGTTTTAGGTAAGCAGGAGGGAGATACTGTGGCTGACTCAGGACTTGAACATGCATAGTTGGGTAGAGAGAGTAGCAGGCACTGGGGAGCACTGAAGGAGGAAAAGTTGGGGGTGGGGAAGAATCACAAATTCCATTTTGGTTAGGTTGAGTAGTCACATGTACAGGTCTAGAGCTCAAAGGAGAAGAAGAGGAGAGGGCCTAGGACTGAGACCTGAGCAACTCTGACATTCAAAGGCCAGGAGGAGAATGAGCCTGCAAAAGGAGTAGAGAATGAACAGGTAGGAGGGTTGGAGGAAACAGGAGAATGTTGATTCTCAGAAGCCAAGGAAACACTTTTCAGAAGCAGAAATGGTAAGTGCCCCCACTCCAGGCCCATGAGAACTTTGGGATGCTCTTTCTTGCCTCCTGAGATGTGTGGCATCGATGCTCGTTGTTGGGCCCCACCCCAACTTCTGCTCTAGCACACTGGGTAATGCACGTGACTTCTTCCCCAGGCTTGCTGTCTCCTGAGCTTCCACCCAAAACAGACCCTAGGTCTTCACTACTCTAGGATCTGGATCCCTGAAGTAGTGGTTAAATGATGCAACATGCAAAATAGCTTTTTGAAATTTCAATTGCATATTCCACCCCACTGAGATGTATTTGGTCTTATTTCAAATATAATTTGCTTCAGCTCCTAGAATATTTACTCCAGGCTTTCAGAGGCTTTATCATGAGTTTTGGTTATCTGTTGCTATATAACGAACCACCCCACATATAGTTGCTAATCAAAATAACAACAGAATTTGTTTTGTTCATGAATCTGCAAGTTGGGCAGGGCTCTCTCAGGGACAGCCTGTCTCTTCTCCATTTGCAGCATCTTGAAGTTTCAGGCTATTATCATTAGATCACCAGGTCTGGTGCTGGGGCTAGAACCACTAACGTTCTTCAGGTATCTCTCTGTATGGTCTCTAGCATGGCGGCTTCAAGGCAGCCAGACTAGTAACCTGTCAGCTCAAGGAGAGACAGCGATGCTGTATTAATTTTTATAACCTAACCTCAGAAGTTTCACAGTGTCTCTTTTGCTGTATCCTATGCCTTAAAAATGAGTCATTATACTAACATATTAAAAGAAAGAGGAATTAGATTTTACCTTTGATGGAGCATTGTCAAAAAAATTGCAGACATGTTTTACAACCACCGTACTATGAAAGAAAAGGACAAATTAGAAAGGACTCAGAGCTCAGCTAGTTTAAAGCTTGAGTTTTTCAGGTGTGGAAGCTGAAAGAGGATAACTGAGTTGCTCAAACTTTTCATTCAAGGCAAGCATTGAGCCAGAATAAAAACACTTTCTTGGCTCTTAGTCTTTGAGGCTGTACCTCAGGATTAAGACCTTTTTTCCTAAAGATAATAGCAGTCCTTGATTACTATTGGGTACCTTTTTTTGATGGTTTTACTTGTCAGTAAGGAAGCTGATATAATTACTATGACATAAAACCATATATAATATGTTAAGTCATTAAAAGAGCAGAAGCATCTAAGAAATATTTCTCCAAACTCTTCTTTCGCTTTTTGAAAAAGATTAATTGGCTTGCTTATGTTAAAGTCACAAATTTTTTTAGACGCTTAAATGCAGTGATGAAAACTGTTCTTCAAGGCAATTTCCAAATTTTACCCGTTTTGTGGCATTTTTCCGGATCAACCTAGTCAGTAATAACGGCTTTCACTCAGAGGCAGATTGACAGTAAAACCACTGAAGTGTTCTTTGACCCTTTTCTGATGTATTCACAGAGTTATGCTTTTGTAAAATTTGCAAGTATAACATATTTTAACTGTAATCAGTTAAAACCAGTTGTGTGAGATGATATTCGAATGGCCAATGGCACTTTTGAGATCCAGATGAGGGACTGGTAAGTTGAGGGCACATTTTATTTGAGTTTAATGGGGTATGTTTAGGTGGCTTGCAGTTGCTTGAATGTCTGTCTAAGCAACCCCAGAATGTCAGAATGGCTTTCAGCATACTCCTGTGGCCCACTGTGCCTGCTCAGCTAGCATATGACAAGAAGGTATGAGGCCAGAGTCCAGACCACCCTATGAAGGTGTCCTATGGTGCTGTGACAGGCAGCACCCACACAGTTCCCAAGGATGCTGCCTCTGTGCAATCTGCCCTGTGTAATCCCCTCCCCGTGAGTGTGGGTGGGGCCTGGGGACTCCTTCCAACTGAATAGTGATAGAATATCACTTCTGTAAGTAGATTACAGAAGAGATTGTGGCTTTGTTTTGCTAGCATGTTCCCTCTTGCTTGTGCACTCTAATGAAGCCAGCTGCCATGTTGTGAGATGCTCCATGGAGAGGCCCATGTAGAAATAAATGATTTCTATAGTAATTACATGAAATGGAATTTATCAGATTCCCTTGTTTGTAGTCACAAACCTATAGGAAATCAACAAACAGCAAGTGCATCTTTTACAGCTAATATATGAAAGAAACTTGATGGGGGTTTCCAGAATTTTCCTCCAAAAATATAGGGGGAAAGATATTATAGAGGCATGTAAGAAAATTAAGCAAAATTGTGATGTTTATGCTATAAATATTATGTGATGTTTATGGTATATGTGAACTTTCTGAAGTTTGTAATTTCTTGTTATTTATTTTCTTAGCCTAAATAAATATTCATTTTTTTACCTAAAAGAAGTCTAAAATCTTGGCACTCTACTAAGGAATTTTATTATTCAGTATAGTATGTTCAAAAGGGAATTATCACTTTTTAAGTTGTTTTCAATGTTTGGGGAAGAAATATTATTAAAACAATACATTTATTTTGTAAAGAGGCTGATTAGTCTGTTTTCACACTGCTGATAAAGACATACCTGAGACTGGGTAATTTATAAAGGAAAGAGGTTTAATTGACTCACAGTTCCACATGGCTGGGGAGGCATCACAATCATGGCAGAAAGCAAAGGGGAAGCAAGACACGTCTTACATGGCAGCAGGCAAGAGAGAATGAGAGCCGAGAGAAAGTAGAAACCCCTTATAAAATCATTAGATCTGGTGAGACTTATTCGCTACCACAAGAAGAGTATGTGGGCAACTGCCCCCATGATTCAGTTACCTCCCACCGGGTCCCTCCCACAACATGTGGGAATTATGGGAGCTACAATTCAAGATGAGATTTGGGTGGGGACACAGCCAAACCATATCAGAGGCCGAGGAAAAAAATGCGACTGGAGAAGCTGCTTTCTATATAGAAAGAGACCTCAGATCTCAGCATTTAACATGCCTGGCACATAGAAGATTCTCAATAAATATTTCTGAGGAAAGGAAGGAAAGAATGAAAGAACTGTACAGTGTCTACCTAGGATCACAGTCTTACATTGCAATAGATGCCTCATTATTACTACACTTTATCCAAAACACTTAACACAGCACTCTGAGGAGTAAACAAAAAAATTAAAGGTAAAATGTATAATTTTATTTGGATCTAATGATCAGCATGCAAGGTTTTCTGAGAGTTAGAAGTAGAATACTTTTTGAAAAGTTAATGTATCTTAGCTATATAATAGCTATAAAATCACACAAACATAAGAAAAATAAGCATAATTATATCTTTTAAAAATAACTTTCTAAAAGAAACATATTTGGCAAGGGCTATTGAACTTTTGATTTGATTAGATGCCAGCATTATGTACTGAAGGCAGTAAAACAAATAGGCATATTCTATTTGCTATAAAGCTGTGTGAGGTCCCTTAATGCTGCATATATTCTTTTGAGTTGGACCACTTGCTTAGTCCAGTTTGCTCAATGATAAACACAGTTTTCAAATGTGTTTATTATTATATGAATTTTCACCAAGATCTTAGTGACTGAAGTTTATATGATGAGATAAATCTAATTATCAGACATATTCTATTTTAAAAGGAAGACCGTTATAAAACATCTTCCCTGTTGGTTGCATTTTTCTGTATCTAAATAATCTTTGCTTATTAGATACAGAATTATACTAAAAGTAATAAAGTTAACATGAAACACATAAAATATGGGAAAAAATGCAAAATAGAAACCTTTATCCTAACAAATATTCATAAATTTCTGAAAACAACTGCAAATAATTATTGCAGAAAAATGATTAATAATTAGTGTTGTCAGGTTTTTAACAAATGAGAAGGGGATATTCATAATCCTATTAGTGCATAGCTCTCATTATGCATACCTATGTCAATTAGCAAAACTTATTAACTAAAGGGCATATGTTTAGCAATAAATGAAAAACAGACTCTCTTTTTGATGCAAAAGCAAAGATAATCAGCCACCAAATATCAAAGCTTATTAATGAGCTTTATTTGATGCTAATTTTCCCTAATTATATTAGAATGACAAAACTAACTTAGTAATGGCTCCTGGTACATAATTATAACTATTTGTTACATTTCTTTAAATAGTTCATTAGGCTACCAAGGAAAAGATATATAATTTCTAGACTTTCAAGCTTAAATATAAATTTCGAGCTTTTTATTCATTTTTAATGATCATAATCACCTAAATATTAGAGAGTAACACTAACATTTTTTATTTCAAAACATGTTATAATTTTAGTTGTATTTCCTTAGGGAAAGGCAAAAAGTAGAAAGGCTCTAAAATTACCTGTTTTATTTTTGTTTCATCCCATAATGGATATAGAGAAATTAAACTGATACGTTATCATTACTGAGCTCACTTTACTCCATAATTTTAAACCAAAGACTAGTCAAATCTCTACACTGTCCACTGAAAAGTTGATAATTTATTAAAACGGAGAGAAAAAGAGAAAATTAAAAGTCAAGTTTATAGTAATTCTTTAAATTTGTTTTAAAGAGTCATATTTTAATCACTGTAAGAAAACTACTGGAAAAAAATGAATCCTAGGGATACTAGCTTTTCCTTTATATATTAATTTATTTATTCACTAATTTATTGTTCAGTAGATATGATATGAACCCCTACTACGTACCAAGCACTGTACTAAATGCTGGGATTATAGTGGTGAGCCCAGAAGACACGATTCCTCCCACGACCCTGCCCTCATGGAGCTTCCCCTTCATGAGGTGCTTTATCTGGCAAACTCATGCTATGGAGCCTCATAAACTGACTGCAATTTTAAAGAGTGTCTGATTATTTATATTTGGAGACAAAATATTGTAAAAGTGTTCAAATAAAGTGTGAAATAATTCTATAAATTCAGTTAAGATAATCACTTAGCCTTTCTCAAAAACAAGAGAGAAACAGCTTATTATTGACTGTGGCATGCTTTACTCGGCAAGAAGACCTAGCATAGAGGCTGTGTGAACGTGGCCTAGAGGAAAATGTGTCTGTGCTCCATTGCATTCCTGCTATAGAATCACTGAATCATCTTGGGCAGCTAAGACAACAATGGGGCTTACCTTCTTCACTTATAAAATGGGACTTACTTTCTTCACTTATAAAATGGGAATTCTCTATAATCTGTGAAGACTTTTAAGAAAAATGAGATTATACACAAGTGCTCAGTTTAGCCATATGCTTTGAATGTTATTTTATGTTAGCTTATTATTGCTGGTCAATAGGAAAGATAAGAAAGCAATACCCTGAAATCAAGTCTAGCTCAATTTGTTGTATAGGTTCAGGTGCTCTTCATAAGAAACTGGGGATTTTAGCACATTCTCAGAATACCAGAAATAAAAGTTTTCTAGCTTCCCTGTTGTGTTTGGTGTGATAGGGAGCAATGGACTAGGCCCACTTTCTCCAACAATGTAATCTTACCTCTATCATCACACAAGTATAGATTTGCAGGCAGCCACATTTCATAGACATGTATTAAAGAGAGTCAAAGGCAAAGAATTAACACCCTCATAAAAGATGCAAAATAGGCCTTCACATTAAAAAGTATAAATTGATCAAATGAAAATGTAGTAAATGACATCCTAATGGTCCTTATTCTGGCTTCCTAATTCTCTGTGAGCAAGATGCTTTTATGCACCACTGAAGTAGAGCCATCATAACCTCCAACTAGCCCCAGTTAGTCTAATTACAGCCTAATGCTCTCCAAATATGTCTGGGATAAAAGCCTGCATAACCTGCCTTTCCTTAATTTAAATGGGTCAGATTGAACATTTTTAAAAATCCAAACTGTAGTTTAGCATTATAGTACACACAAAATATACATTCTTAAGAAAAATGTGCATTTAGATTATCTGGTATGGTAACCTGTCTCTGTACACAGATGAAGAATTTGCAAAACTAGAAGAGTTGGAGGATTAATGAGATCATGTGATTAAACTGCTGTAAAAACCCTAAGTGAAAGGTATTATTTAGTCTCCATGTCTTATTATTTTTATTTACCATGGACATGCAGTTTTATTTTAAGACATGGAAAAAATGAGTCAGATGACTGTTTCATCATATTGTCAATATAATAATAATAGCTGATAAGCACTAATTGCTTTGCATATGTTAACTCATTTAATCCTATGAGACATAAAACCCTAATGAGACACTATTATTAGTACTATTTTAGAGTCAAGGTAACTGAGGCATAGAGAGGTTAAATAAGTTACCTCAGGTCAAACAACATGTAAGTAGTACACCTGGGATTTGAACTCAGGCAGTCAACCTGTCTCCAGGTCACATCTTTACACCAGACTGCCTGCGTGAACACAGAAATGGAGGTCAAGGCCTATTGACCTGCATTTCTTAGTTCTTAGATTATGTCTGAGCACATAGAATGTCTAGGAAGGTCAGTGAGCCAGCGGTGGAGCCATCAAGGCAGGAGCAGTGTTGAAAATCATGCCACAGACCTGGTCCTTTAAAGCCACCTTAGTTCTCCCTCTGGGTTCAGCACCACATTTGAACCACTGACATGAGCCAAGCTGAATTCCAGATGCTGCTGCTAGAATGAATTCTGCAAAGTCCCTCCTTTCTTTTTTTGCATCCCTAAGTTTTGCATCCACGTCCAGGTTCCGTGGCTGATACTAACCACAAAGAATACATCCTACAAAGATATTGGAGGCAACGCCATGTGCTGAACAATTATATAACCTCCAAAAAATAAAGTAATTTTTAATTTTTATTATGTGTCACCACTGAGAGGAATTTAAAGTCACCAAGAACATTTCAATTAATTAGGCCCAGTCAAGCTGTTGAGATAATGGCCAACAGAAGTGTTTCCTCAAGGAGGTATTTTCCATTCAGATGAGCAAAAAGTACCTTGAAAATTCTCACAGGAAGTGAGGCAATATCTACTGAGTCTACATCTTTCTTTGCACTGCAGAACGTTTCGCCTCATATGACGCTAATGGAGAAAAAATAGTTTGTTGTTTGAGTGAAAAGACTAAATAATGATAAATTGGCTGCCTGAAGTGCAGTAAAGAAGAAACAAATGGATGTGTGGCATTAACAGAGTTAATTATAGATGCAGATTAAAAGGCAAGATTAAGTAGTGGAAGAAAAGCAGAGAGTCACCTTCGGCCCAGACCCGCCAAGCAGCGGCGGTCAGTCACCTAGCAACAAGTTTCCTATCCCCGCTGTGCTCTTTAATTCAGCAAATCTGCTCAGGATGGCGGGCTGTTCTCCTGACAAAACGCATTATGTAGGAGACGGAGGGATACAAAAATCCACCGTACACAGCACTCTGCTCCCTATTGACCACTGATCCTTTCTCTCAATCCACAAAAGAGGCTCACATAATGCCCTGAAAGGAGAAGAGTCTCCACAGAGAAAACATTTGCTTGTAATTGAGATTGACTACATAATGAAAATGATGTTCTTTTTAAAATTCTGCTTGTTGAGGCCACACTTTTTGTCTCCTGGCACTCAAAACACATCCCTGCTGGGAAAAGGGGCAAACATTGTAAAAACTCAAAACTGTGATTTTTTTTTTCTTTGCATTGAAAACATCCATTCTGTAACAAAATGGCCAGGTCTGTCTCCTTAGAACTTAAATAAGTGATAAAAGGTAAACAGGAAAACTTCTATTCAGAGTTGCAGTCACAAATGCCTACTTTGCTGAAGGCACACAGGCGATGCATGCTCATTGATTTGCACAACGACTGGGCAAAAATGACAGGATTTTGATTTCTTGATTATGCCCTCTGTGACGAGGCCATAAATTGCTGGTCAAAATTCAGTCACTATTTCAAAGATATGCATTTAAATATCCATTAAAATTTTAACCTGGCAGAGAGGAAGGGGTAATGGCAAGAAAGGGCAGAATAGCTCATCTTCTTAATCTAGAGGACACAATTAAAGTGACCTGCGTGGGGCTTAAGTTGATTCCCTATAAAAAGATTATGCTGGCGTCTTTGTTAAGAATGATCCAACATGGTCACACTTGTTTTAAAACCAGATCATTGGATTTATTAATTTTTTAATAATACTTAAAATATTTTTAAATAGATTAGTAAGCATTACTATATGTGTCTGGGTTCCTACACTTCAAGGATTTTATCATACAAAATGATTTTCACAAAAAATAAATGGTTTCCCACATATTAACAACATACTCTCACTGAAACATGCATTCAACAAATATTCACAGGATACCCATATGTGCCAGACACTGTTCTAGAAATTGGAGATCCAGAGATAAAAAAATAGACAGTCCTGGCCTTCAAGAGAACAGAGTATTATCATACAATTATGGCACATATAAAGAGTACTGGGATAGAGTTTGGCACAGGGTCCTAAGGGAACACTTAGCATGATATATGGCCCAGAATGTAGGGGAAGGGTTATTAAGCTTGTAGGTAAAACTTTCTGGAGGAGATGACACCAAAGCTAATCCCTAAAGGATGTGTAGTTAATGACTGTCTAGATGAAAGAGAAATTCTTGGCAGAGAGAACATCATACAAGATTCTAAAAAGAGAAAGAACATGGTACTTTAGTGACTGAGAGCAGTGCAATATGGTGGGGGTTGGAGGTTGCAGAGGTATTTGAGCACCAGATTATACATAGCCTCATGTGCCAGGATAAGGACTTTTCTCGAAGAGCATGGGGAAGATATGATAGATACTACTCAGGGATGATTAGAATTGCAGTGGCATTAACAGGTAAGTGTTTGTGATTTTTATTTCCTCTTCCTGAGGAAAGCTCCCAGGTAATGAAGGAATACAAATCCCATACTATCAATTACAATTTTAGTTAGATGGTAGAGTTCAGATTTTGCTAACAAACCTTATGGGAAAAGGGCATTGTCGGTTTTACTGAGGAGTGGGAGGAGAAAAATACTTCAATTTCCAGGGTACAGTCAATCCTTGATATCACTGAGGCTTTATCAGATAGGCACAGAGGATGAAACAAAGCAGAAAAATAGTTAAGGTATTTGTACGTTATTATTATGTTTATTAATAAAATTGTGCCAGTGACTAAATCTGAATAACAGAGCAAAATGAGTTAATCTGTGGCTTGAAAAGACTTAAAAATGAAAGTTGCTATGCCCCTATGATTAAAACAACCAACACTGTTATTTGATCGGTTGTATGTACTGTGCATCTGCAAAAAATCTAACAGTGTATAGGACACAAAACAGATCCCAAAAGACTCATTTATTACTTACACAGAGACATGATTAAAGACATGTCAACACATAATATAGCAATTATCTAGTAGGTATCATAGGAAGGCAGGCATATGTACTGTCTGCAAGTATAAGCACCTACCTGCCCTTTTTACCTCCATCTCTTCCCACACCCACTGGGCAGTTTTGTCTAGACAAGGAGCAAGAGGGAGAGCCTGGTATATCAGAACCAAAGATGAGCCAGTTCTAAGTGATGATTTTATACTGCTGCTAGATGACATATCCCTATATTTGCCACATTGCTGATGGCACCCAATATAAGGCTCAGCACAAGGCATTCCAGGCACAGGACTTCTTGCTTGGATGGTCTAATGTTTTAAAAGACATGTCAGAACTCAAGAGGTAAAAAGATCGTGAAAAGGTAACCAAATTGAAATATTCAGTGCTATAAGGACAGGAGCTGCTTTAATAGCCGACTAGGAGCCTTTCCATAAGCAAAGGAGCTCACCCTCCTTCCTTTGCCAGAGGAAGGTTTGAAAATATATTCTGTGGTATAATTGGCCTAGAATTTTTCAGTAGGCCCTTCCACCATTATATTTTAGCAGAGACACCCCTGGGATCAAAAAAATTTTTTATCAAAATAGAATTCACACTTTAGATTTTGCTCCTGTTCCCTTCTAGGGCCTAGTGGTGCATGATTTTGTTGTTTTAGTAAAATTAAGTGGTTTTGAATATCTACCCACTTATTAAAATCAGAACAAGTTTCTTGAACAGGAAGAGGGTCCATTTTTACCTTTTGCTGCAGTAAGTGGTTGCTAAACTGATGCTGATAGGCTCAACAAACTTCAGCATTCCCCTTGCTCCCCTTTCCCAAAGCATATCTTTGTAAAAGTTTCATAGTGGGTATTTCAAGGGCTACTCCATAGTAGCTTTCTTCTTTATTAGGCAGAATCCACTGGGAAAACAGGGTCACAACCATGCTGACCTAGGGGAAGATCAGTTCCCTGTAAAAGGTAAATTTAAACTTCCAAATAAAAATGAGCCATTTTAAGTGTGCATGATGAGCCACACGGAATTTATGAAAGAGAATTATGTAAAGGGCTATGGAAACGTAAGAGGTAGGGAGTCTCACTCCAGTAGTTTCTTTCAGAGAGCACACTTAATAATTTTGCAAATATTATCTTCTCACATTTATGTCTAATCAGTTAAACAACATTATCCACCCTCTTAGCTTTCTCGTAGAAGATTATGTGACATGTAGCATTCACCAGTTTTTCTGAAAAGGTTAATAGTTCACCAGCCGAAGTTAGAACTAAACAGACTTGACCATTCCTAAAACCCTTGGTTGAAACGTGAGTGCTTTGTGTTGACAGCCTATGGATTGTAATGAGTTTCTAGTACATTCTTAAGGCTTGTTTCTTTTGCCCTGTGAATGGAGAGAGTAAAATTATAGTCTCTAGGTGTTTTCCACGGTTCTTTCACATGCAGGCTTCCCGACACCAATTAAAGAGATTATGTCATCAAGTGAAAGGAAAGCTATAACTTGTATGTTAATGCTGTGATTACTTGAGACAGGGTCACAGGACCCAATAGCATAGCAGCTGACCTTCAAAAAATTAACTTTGAGCTCAATTCCTAATTAACCTTTTTCAATACAAGAAAGTATAATTTCAGGCCATTGGTCCTAAAAAATATCCGCCTTTTCTTATACAATGAAATGTGTTACCAAAATCAATTTGTAATTGTCAAAAGATGTTTACCGTTGATAATGTTATCATTAAGGATACATTTTTATTTCCACTCAAGATATATTCTCTGTATTTTCACAGTTAATAAAACTGCAGGGAACATACTTAAACTTACATAAATTTTAGTTATAATAAATTAATGTTGGTGCACAAAAATGACACCACTGTTCTTTCCCACTGCATCCCCAAGAATGGGGTTATTAATCAAGGGGACATAAGTAAAGATATGTAAATTTTAAAAGATTATGTTGAAATGAAAAAATTTTATCACTTTAAGTTAATGTTCTCTGTAATTCTTAAAACTGTGTTCCTGCTATATGATGCATATTTTATTCCAGATATTGCTCTCTGATGAAAGTGCTCCAATGCTATTAGCTGTTATTTAGTTGGGCCTGAAGTTAATCGCTGATGGACTTCACATTTCTTATAATCTCTAGTACCTCTGACTGAACAAAAGAGTAAGTAATTTTTAAGGTAATGCTGTATAATGGTTGAAGAGTTTGGTCCTCATAGTCATGGTTTGCCTCTGGAGATTATAAGGATTATCTGAATAAGTGATTTTTACACCATTTTGTAATTTCACTCTTATGACTTCTATATTAAAGCAGCATTTATCAAATTTAAAATCAAAATTAACATTTGTATACCATATATTCATATTCTTTTTTGGTGGGGGGGGGCCTCAATATGCTGCCGAGGCTGGTCTCAACTCCTGGCCTCAAGAGATTCTCCTGCCTCATCCTCCCAAAGTGCTGGAATTGCAGGCATGAGCCACCACCACATCAGGCCTATGCCCATAGATTTAGAAAGTAGTTAAAATGCAACTTGGATGCAGGTTCCACTAGTTCACTCCTTTCTTCACTGCTTTTAATTCAGGCTGTAGATAACACAAGCCAAAATGTTGCTTTATTAATAATTATTATGAAACTATAGCAACATCTATACTTTTCTATTTTAAATTTTCCCTAGTTTTGCTATACCAGCACTTTTAATTTTGTTAGTATTGAGCACTGATGCACAAAATCCTATAACATGTAAAGGTAAGGATTCATAAGTATTGCCCTTCTGGCTAAATCGGCGCAATAGTCAGGTTTGAAGTGGTGCTGTGGTAGAAACAGACCAATGGACTTTTTTAAAGACCCCCCCAAAATGCCCTGAAATACCCTGGCAAATATGAATTTTTCACATATTCATTGTTTCACAAACAATGTATAGAGGAATATACTGCTGTTTTGTTTTATTGGTTGTATTTCTCTTGGGGCATTCATACATACCAGGAATGAAAAGAAGAGCAAGGACCGGTAATAAGACACAATTAATGTCTTGCATAGGTTTCACTCAAATCAGAAAAATGACACCAAGGACATGGTAAGGAGCACAATGGAAAACAGTTAGGGCACAGCTGGAAAAGTTGCCTTGATATCTAAGCATACAATTGGCATTGATCCTTAGGCTTTTAGGATGAAATACGAAAAAAAAAAGAAAGTCTTCCAGCTCTCAACCCAATCTATAAAATAAACACGTAATGTTGGGAAAAGCAAACAAACGTGCACATTTTTAAAGCAAATTTTATGTAGGTATGACATTGTTCTTAAAAAAATAAGGAAATAAATAATCCTGGAGGGGATGGTTCAGGGTCTATTAAAAATATGTGTGTGTACTTGTTGATGGGGAAATTGGCACAGAAGGGAGTTTAACCTGGTTGTGAAATGGAATTTGCAATTTCAGGGAAAGGCAAAATGACTTCCACAATTACCATCAACACACTTGTTCTATTCCTGGTGGATTCTTATACCGTTTGGTTCCCTTGAATTCATTTAAAATGGAATAGTGTTATTACATGATTTGAGATATTCTAAAGAAGCCCCATTCTTAACTGCTGACTGTGGTGAATTAGAGAATAAGTAGACAGCTAACTTGCACTATTAACATTTAACTTTATTTGGTCAGCTAAAATATACAGCTTGAAAAGATATTATGTAATTCTAGAAATATCAGTTAATACATTTTTAATTAAATCTTAGCAGCTAATGGTGTAAAATTATTTGTAACTTGTAATTCTCCAAGTCCTTTTGAAATCTTTTTTTCTGAAAAAAAGACAAAGCATATATAAATAGATATTTATATGTATAATCTGAACGTGCTTTTTTAAGATCAATTGATTTATGGATGCCTATGAACATATGGCAAATCTCATATCAAAAAATTAAATTCAGATTAAACATCTTCAAGTTCTTATGTGATAGAAAGTAGGTGGTATAGTTTCTATAACTTAGAACTTAATTCCTCTAATTTAAAACATTTGAAGCAGCAAAATTCCAAGATAATATGGGAAATTAGATAATCCAATGAAATTCATTGTAATGACATTTGATCCTTATACAAACGTATGTAAATATAGGTATATGTAAAGGCAAGTGCATGTATGTATGGAAATGAATGTATATGTATGGATACACTATATGAAGATTGTATTTTAAGTAAAAATCTCTGCAAATGTGTGGATGGAAACCCCTTTTAATCATTATTGGTGCTTGCTAAGAATGCATGAAAGCAGCTGAAGAAGGCATTAAACAATGGCATTTGGGAACCTCAAGGTTTACAGATCCTTTAAATTATGACACCGTGAAGTAAGATGCTATGAAGGAGAGGAAGGTTCTGATGAGGTGAGTCTTCTCTAATTCACCTGCCTTTAGAGCCGCTCAGGATACAGCCAAGGAGTGTAATGTAATTTGAGCAGTTCCTGTAGGTTATCTCCCCTGAGCACCAGGCTAGGAGGAGTTGGAAAACTGGTGCTTAATAACGAACACTTAATAAAGACATTCCTGGACCTACACAGAGCTGTGCTGTTCGTGGATTCATGCCACACACAGCTATTAAAAATATTTCCTTAATGAGAAAAGGAACTAAAATGAGTAGCAAGCCAGCATTTCTCTCTCACTAAGTAGCGCAGTAAGAGGAAAACAGAATTAAAAATAAAAAACTACTTTACAATTGTGTTAGATTGCTCGGAGGGGAAAAAGCAAGCAGGTGTTAGAATCAGCTTTTAGTTTGACAGTGGACTTAGGTCTTTATATTACATATTATAATTGCCGATATTTTAATGAAACCTTAAATGCTAAGCTTATTTGAACTGATAATGAAGTTTTTCAGCTGTTAGTTTCAAATAATTTAAAACTACTGGAATAGATTTGGGAGTAGGATTTACTCTGCCACCTGCTGGCCATTTAAAATTAATGCTGCTCTCAGGAGCTGGCCATTTTGAACAATGAGCTTCAACACTGGTTTGTGAAAAGGCAGTGCTATACTGGAGAAGAATTCACCTGGCCTGGGTGGTGGTGTCAGTAGCACTGGATCTGGTGTCAAGAAACCTGGGGCGAGGGATGGAGGTGGTCAAGCAGGAGCCCAGTTTTACCACTTCCTCTGTGGGCGACCAGTTGCTTAAGTCCTCAAAGGTTCCCTCCGTAACCGGAGATGCTCTCCTTCCCTCTCCGTGACTGCCTCTATCCAACACCTTAGCTACCTCATCTCCAGGACAGGTGTTATGAGATCTGTGTTACCTCAAATGAGAATACTTTTAAAACCATCAGGCATTATAAAAAATATACATTGGTCAGAATTATGGACGAAATTAACAGTATGCGGTAATCAATTCGCTTCCTGCAATATATATTTCATGTGGGCATTGTCACAAAGCTTTTACTCAAGTCCAGAGTCTAGCTGGATCAGTCATCTTAGATTATCTTTGGAAAAATGGAAAAGTGTAGGTGCGTGAATATTTGCTTAAATACTGAACTAGTTTCCTAACTCTGGCAGGTCCCCTGGCCTGTATCATCCTTGTCTTCCAAAATTACATGTTCCAATTAAAATGCATAAAGCTTCTTAAATTCGTGTTTGAGGCCAGACACAGTGGCTCACACCTGTAATCCCAGCACCTTGAGAAGCCATGGCAGGTGAACAGCTTGACCTCAGGAGTCCGAAACCAGCCTGGGCAATATGATGAAACCCCGGCTCTACAGAAAACAAAAAAAAAAAGCCGGATATGGTGGCGCGTGCCTGTAAACCCAGCTACTTGGGGGACTGAGGTGGGAGGATTGCTTGAGTCCAGGAGGCGGAGGTTGCAGTGAGCCAACATCGAGCCACTGTACTCCAACCAGGGTGACAGAGTGAGACCCTGTCTCAAAAAAAAAA
>NW_012109119.1:633662-637378 GCF_000951045.1 Mandrillus leucophaeus
AAAAAAAAAAAAAAAAAAAAAAAAATTTTGAATAGAGAGGGAACATGCCAGTAATCATAAAAACAAAACTATCATCATTATTTTTCCCAGTTATGACGAATAGTATTCAATGGTTGCTTTAATGAAACTCAGGAAAACAAAACTGAGATACATAAAACATCATGGCCAAAATTGAATCAAATTGCCACATTGACCTTTCTTTATTTTTAAAAACAATGTCTTGATTTCCTAGCGATAGACTATTTCATTTTTAAAAGTCGCAATAAAATTTCCACAATTTACCCTTGGGAGGGACTCTGTTGTTGAGATTTAGTATAAATTTGCAGGTATTCACAAAAGGCAGGTTAGGCAAAATTACATTCTCCCCAATTGCTTTATTTCCTCACATAAATATCCCTTAAATAGCTTTTTTCATGCTCATGAACAGCACTGCAATCACTTTCACAAAACAAACATAGAATTCTGAACTTAAGCCACTGAGTTTGCTGTAGGAAACAATGTCTTCCTTGTCACTTGGTTTTGTCTTTTTTTTTTTTAAAGAAGAGGAAAGGTTTTTTTCCCCTCTCCTGTTTGTAGACCACCCATGAATCTTTTTACTTTTCTCATTTAATCTGAGAAAGGGGAGAAAAGGAGACTTGTTGCCCTTAGCAGTGCTTGGGCTTTTCTCCCAACGGCGTCAGTTAATTATTTTAACCGACCGAGGAAGGGTGGCCAGGGCAGTAGGCGTGGGCGGGAGGGGAAACAGGTGTTTCAAACACCTGCATTTCTAGGCTTAATTGCTCTGAAATCTTCTGGGCTCTCAACTGCATTCTCCTTTCTTTACAGAGGCTGAGAGGGAGGGGTTCATTTGTGGAGTCCTTAACTAATTGTGGCATAAATATGCAACTACTTTTGGCTGAACAAATTATTTTCTTTAAAATGAACTCCAGGTAAATTTAATTAGAGAAAAAAGGTGATTGACAGGTGTTACTCTGAATGCAATGATTAAAAGTCCTCCTGTTGTTAAAAGAAAAAGGCTAAGTCAGGAGTCAGTCATATTCTAGATGTTTTCTTCTCGTGCCGGTGAGTTCAGGTAAGAACACCCAGATCAATGATTCTGGAATTCCTCATACTGTGGGAGATGTCTACCACAATTAAGTACCGGAAACTATTTTTTTAGTAGAATGCATGGAAAAATCTGCTTTTAAGAAATGTTGAGATAATTTATATACCAAAATGAGTATTTAATGTTGTATTTTATATTTAAATGTTTTCATAAACGTAGCTTATAATAACTGAGTGCTTACCACATGCCAGACACTTTTTTATATGTACTGTCTCATTTAATCCTCACATTAACACTGTGGGATAATTCTCATTAGCCTCATTTTACAGTTGTGGAAGCTGAGGCAAAAAGATGTTAATTAACTTACTCAAGGCAGAGAATAAGTGGTTGAGTCAGGATTCAGACTCAGGCAGCAGAATCTATGACCTCTGTTTGTGTCATTCAGTCAACAGAAGTCAGTAACTCATAAGTCTCCTAATACTGAACTCTTCTCTAGGAGGTTTTTTTCTTGATTCCTGAGGGTGGCTGAGATAAGAGAGTGATTAGAACTTGGGTACTGAGCAAAAAATCTCTAAGAGTTCTGTTGTCAAGCCGAGAGTTGTGAAAATAGCCCTGAGTCACGTACTGTGTTATTTAATAAATGGTGTGGGAAGATTCTAGAAGCATGGGCATCAGGTCAGGAAATCTTGATTGCAGTGCTTACTAGAAAAACTGATTATTCTGTAACTAGTCCCCCTGCTCAATGAATAAATAATCTGTGGTTCAGAGAAATTAATGGAGATTTGGTCAAGCTTTCATAATAGGGTCAGAGTCAGGTGCAATATTATAACCCAGAAACACTGCTTCAAGGGCACTGCCTTTTCATTCCCAGTGACCAATTTTTCTTCCTTAGGGGAGGATAATTAGACCAATCAATTAGACCAACAATTAATTGACCTTGCCATATGACTTACTTCTTGTATAATGGTGAAAAGGGCAACTGAAATGGAAATATAATCTGTTGCTGACATTAATGTTTCTCATTGGGCAGCAGCTAACACATGCTCACTTGGCACAGGAAATTAGGATCAACACTGGCTGACCCTGTCAAGTAAATATTCTAGCCTCAGACAAGGGAGCTTTAGTTCTTGCTTCCGTTTTCCTTTCTGCCTATCCATTTTCACCTATGCATTTTCAGGGCGTGGAGGTGTGGAAAGAGGGAAGTGGGATTTCCCACTGGGAATGCCTGGAACTTCCCTCTGCTTCCTGACGGATGCCAGACACGGCCTTCCATTAGGCCTGGCTCAACAACCATTTGCCTTCTTGCAGCCTATTCCCAGACTCCTTTAGAACCACATTATCACATTAGAATGAATATCAGTGACACATATTAGAATTATGAAAGGGAAGAAGTGCACAATTGCAGCATGAGTCATGTGGCCAAACTTCCACCGAGACACACCAGGTCTTAATGTAGGAGGTTACAATACAGATTAAATGGGAAATTTCAGAGAAAGCCCTATGTTGCAAAGAAAGAAAACTGATGTGATTGGTTGTAGCTCATCTGAAAGTCTGGTTAGTGTGCCAGACAAAATTTGAGAATGGAAAGAACTCACTCTAAGAGCACCTAGTTTAGTCTTGGGAGGTCCACCCAGGAGTTTTAAATTTCTTTGACCTATCACAGTACAGACTTGTCACCTAATTGCCTTTTCCCACACTTGTATTATAGTACTGAGTATTGGATATCAGTGTTCCTCAAACATTAGATGTGCCTGCAAGCCACCTGGAGATCTTATTAAAATAAAGATTCTGACTTCGGAGGTTTCAGGCGGGCCTGAGAATCTGCATTTCTAACGAATTCTTATCTGATTTTGGTGCTGCTGGTCTGTAGACCCTACGTTGAGTAGCAAGGTTATAGAGTAACCTCAGTGAGTTTAGGAAGGCAATTCTGTCCCATTTCTTGTATGAATAAATTTACAGTCTTAAGAAAGGTATTTTTAAAAATTATAATTACACTTTTATATACTAATGAGTTCTACTATCATTGTTTGCTCTTTGTTATGCTTGACCTGTGGTTTTCAGATAAACTAGTTAAGAGAATTTGAACTGCAGAATTGATGTCTAACTTACTAGATTTACATACTTACGAAGTTTTGTTGATTTTGATGTATAAGTCTGTATTTTGGGTGTTTGAAGCATTTGAGATAATTAGATATACTGAACTTATAGTTTTGGTTTTAAAGGTCTAAGGGACTGTGACTATGCAAATGGTATAAAAATTTAGGGGAATTTGATCTTTTAAATGTGAGTTAACTGAATATTGAAGAATAAAAGAAAGAAACACACTTAAATAACTTATAGGCCAAGTAAGAAATTATAATTAAAATGAGAAAATATTGAAAATGGAATGACAACAAAATACTACATTTCAAAACTTGTGATATAAAGCTAAATTGATAATTATGGGAAAATTTATAGTTTCTAATACTTATTTAGAAAAGGGCCGGGCGCAGTGGCTCAAGCCTGTAATCCCAGCACTTTGGGAGGCCGAGACAGGCGGATCATGAGGTCAGGAGATCGAGACCATCCTGGCTAATACGGTGAAACCCCGTCTCTACTAAAAAATACAAAAAACTAGCCGGGCGAAGTGGCGGGTGCCTGTAGTCCCAGCTACTCGGGAGGCTGAGGCAGG
>NW_012109119.1:637428-706932 GCF_000951045.1 Mandrillus leucophaeus
CCCGAGAGGAGGAGCTTGCAGTGAGCTGAGATCCAGCCACTGCACTCCAGCCTGGGTGACAGAGCAAGACTCCGTCTCAAAAAAAAAAAAAAAAAAAAAAAAAATTATGAGGACATTATGAACAACTGTTTGCAAATACATTGGAAAACTTAGGAGAAATGGATCCGTTCTAAGGAAAAATATAAGCCATAAAACTGACTCAAGATAAATTAAAAACATGAATGGTTCGATACCCATTAAGGAAATTGAATTAGTAGTTTAAAAATTCCACAGAGATTAAACACCAGACTTCCTCACTTTTAACAGTTTACCAAACATGAAGGAGTATAGAAAAAAAAGAGAACATTCTCATACATACATCTAAATGAAATTTCAGGTGGATTAGAGACTTAAATGTGAAAGGCAAAACTATACAGCTTTAAGAAGATGAATATCTTCATAACCTGGTGATGGGAAACTATTTCTTAAAAAGAGACTAAAAGCATGAACTATGGAGGAAAAAGACCGACAATAAAAAGAGCTTCTTATCTCAAAATAGCATAAAGAAATGAAAATGTGAAATAACATTTCACATCCCACAAGTAGGCAAAAATTTTAAAGTATGACCAAACCAAGTCCAAGTGTTGGCAAGAATATGGAAAAACAGAAACTCATACATTGCTGGTGGGGTGTAAATTGTCACAACCACTTGGGAAAACAATTTGCCCTTATGGAAAAAGTTGAAGACATGCATGTCACATGGCCTAGCCATTAGATATATATACACAAGGGGAAATGGTACATATGCTCTAGGAAACCCATATAAGAATATTCACAGCAGCAACATTCATAATAGTATAAAAAAAAAACAACTAGAAAAAAAGCCCAAATGTTCAACTATATTAGTGTAGATAAATTGTGATATAGTCACACAATGGAATATTATATAGTATTATAAATGAATGAACTAAAATTACACACCACATAGATGAATGTCAGGAACACAATGTCACAGAAGAATATCTAAATCATCAGCATGCATTAGGCCCACATTTCTTTGCCTGGCGCTCAAACCGTTCCATAATCCATAAAGCCTATTTAATCTGCCCAATCTCATATCCTTCCCCAAAGCACATTAACTCATCGTGTCTGCTAGGCACTGCTTTTTTCACGGTTCCTCTGGTATGCCATGATCTTTCCTCCTCCCTTAACTTCCTTTAGATGATCACCACATGTGGAGTAGACCCTCTTTTCCTTCTCACTCACCAAATCCACCCAGGTCATCAAAGCCCAACCGAGCTCCACCTCCACATCAAGCCTTCTGTAACTGCCCACGGTCTCTGGACTTCTGAGTTTACTGTCAAGACCATTAAGTTTTGTGACTAATTGTTTTCTAGGTAAATTTAATTTAACAAGTATGTACTGGACTCCCATTATGTGAAAGGGCTTGTGTGAGGTGCTGCAAGAGGGCATTGAAATTAAACAGAAAATAGTCCTCACTCTCCGGTTCTAAAGCGTGATCTGTTAAAACCAGTTGGGGAATGAAGCAAAGCTCTATGGCTAAGATAGCTCTTGAGAAAGGTCTAAAGCAGCACGGTGGTTTGGGCATAGAATCCACAGATCTGGGTTTTAGTCCTGACTCCAACCCACACACTAGCAGTGTGACCTGGTGCAACTTTACTTTTCTCTGCTTTAGATTCCCATCTGTAAAATACATCGTGGTATTTCCCACTTCCTCGGTTGTGGTGGGATTACACAAGATGATGCACTATGATGTGCTAAGGACAACGCCTGACACAGAGTAAGCAGAGAAAAATCGTGGCTCTTAACAAGGAAGGTGTCTCGGATCTTCGCAGGTGGAGATAAGGGCAAGGTATTCAAGATACAGAGAACAGGCAGAGCTTGTAGTAGGGAAAGTTGTCTCCTGTTCACAGTCCACTTTGCTGCAGTACAGAGTTGAGACAAAAAGAGTCCAGATAAGGGGGGTGGTTCGAGATATGTTGCAGAGAAAAAGACTGGGTCTGAGAAATGTGTGCTTAATCCTGTGGGTAAGTGTATTGGACAAGTTGACAAATAGAACCATGCTTGCCACTGGGAAGGCCGTGAGAAGTGAGAAGAGCCTGGGGAAACTGATTGAAATCATTGTAAAATTTTACTGTTTGGGCTGTGGTACAAAAATAATAATGCCATTAATGGTCAAAACTTGTAAAAATACTAAATTTACATTTTGCTTCTGTGAAAGCATAAAAAAGAATAAAAATGGACACAGGCCTATTGGGAATCTGTAGCTTAAACATCAATTCCATTAGTAGTCACAATTTCCAATAAAGTTGGCAACAACCATTTTTACTGCTAAAATCATTCAATCCAAATATAAGGAGTTTCATCACCAAGGAAGCTGTGTGAGTGACTCACTGCTATCAGTGACACACCTGGGTAGCGTTTCACTGACTCTCATCTCTATTCTAGGAGGTCGGCAGGGAGAAGGGGGATGTTTAAAACAAGGACTAGAAATGCCACTTGGAATTGAAAATGGTTTCTTGCTTTTATTTTTAAATTATCATAGCAAATAGTTATCATGTAACAAATTATAGTTATCATCTAACAAAAACATAGGCAAATTGATTTAAAGGGTAAGCTTAGTGCCTTTTAGTCTTTGCAGTATCTGAAAACCCAAACATGGACCCAATCCACTTGTGTACCTAAACTAGATGAGAAAATCCCGTAAAGATCTTCGAGGTTTTCTCAGTCAAAGATGTGGAAATGGATTTCCTTCCATCACATGTACTTACTTTTGGCCTCTGAGTCCCTTTGTGACCCTGCCAAAAAGTAATAATTCTAGCTAGAATATATTGCCAGGAATTCGGCAATAATATAAGGTATATAGCTTCACTGACAAAGAAAAAATCCCCTTCTAAAAGTGAGTTTCAAAAAGAGTTCTTACTTTTACAATACACTGTGATGCTATAAAAACAAATAAATATATAATCGCCTTGGTTTCCTTTCTTTAAAAGAAATAATTTCTAGTTATTCCAATTTTTGCCATCAAATGCCACAGCTTATGAGATAGTTCAAAATGCTGTGCAATTACTTGACTTCCAAAAATGCTTCCTTAAAATGGAAATAATGGGAGTTAATATTTCGTATCGAGGCAGGATTCTCAATACCACTGACAGCAACTTTCATGTGTGTTTGAGAAGTGGTTACCGGTCAAAACCATAGACAATCTGGGCACAGAAACATGCTGCCCTGTGAGAAAGGCTTTATTACTAATGGTGATTAGTAATGGTGATTAGCACATACATATTATGAGAATATAGAAGTATTACAATCTGTGTACATTCACTTAACTAAAACAACAAACATTTATTGAGACTGCACCATGACCTGCCACTGTTCTGAGTGCTTTATCTATAAGAATTTCTCTCATTTAAGCATAACAATCCAATGAGGTAGGTTAATATTATCATCTGCATTTTACAAATGAGGAAACTAAGGCTTATGCAAAAGAATTGTCCATGGGTGACAGGTGAGTAAGAGGCTCACTCAGGGCATCAAACCCAAGTTTGCTTCTCTGATACCTAGACTCCAAACTATTGTGAGGTCCCACATCCCTGAAAGCTCAGGTGCAGTGATCTTTGTTACTGCTAAATGCTGGCCTGGAGTGCACATTTACTTGGCATGGTAATACGATTTCAGCATAAGCAGAGCTCATTCCATCCTGCTCCTCTTTCCAGAGAAGTGGGGTGCAGAAAGGTGAAGTGATGGAGCTGGAACTACATTTCCTCCTTTTCTCTCTGCTGCTCTTTGCCCAATACTATGCTTCTCTCTGCCTTTTACAAACTTGCTGAGTTTATTGACAGCTACTCTAACAGCTTTACAACTGGCAAATCTATCAGAAGGGGAGCTTTACTATTAGGGGTCTCAGCCCAAAATCTCCTTAAGCTGATAAGCAACTTCAGCAAAGTCTCAGGATACAATCAATATGCAAAATTCACAAGCATTTCTATACACCAGTAACAGACAGAGAGCCAAATCATGAGTGAACTCCCATTCACAATTGCTACAAAGAAAATAAAATACCTAGGAATACAACTTACAAGGGATGTGAAGGACCTCTTCCAAGAGAACTACAAACCACTGCTCAAGGAAATAAGAGAAGGCACAAACAAATAGAAAAACATTCCATGCTCAAGAATAGGAAGAATCAATATCGTGAAAATGGGCATATTACCCAAAGTAATTAATAGATTCAGTGCTATCCCCATGAAGCTACCACTGACTTTCTTCACAGAATTGGAAAAAACTACTTTAAACTTCATATGGAACCAAAAAAGAGCCCACATAGCCAAGACAATCCTGGGCAAGAAAAACAAAGCAGGAGGCATCATGCTACCTGACTTCAAACTATACCACAAGGCTACACAGTAACCAACACGGCATGGTGCTGGTACCAAAACAGATATATAGACCAATGGAACATAATAGAGGCCTCAGAAATAATACCACACATCTACAACCTTCTGATCTTTGACAAACCTGACACAAACAAGCAATGGGGAAAAGATTCCCTATTTAATTAATGGTGTTGGGAAAACTGGCTAGCCATATGCAGAAAACTGAAACTGGATGCCTTCCTTACACCTTATACAAAAATCAACTCAAGATGAATCAAAGACTTAAATGTAAGACCCAGGACCATAAAAACCCTAGAAGAAAACCTGGGCAATACCTTTCAGAACACAGGCATGGGCAAAGACGTCATGTCTAAAACACCAAAAGCAATGGCAACAAATGCCAAAACTGACAAATGGGATCTAATTAAACTAAAGAGCTTCTTCTGCACAGCAAAAGAAACTATCATCAGAGTGAACAGGCAACCTACAGAATGGGAGAATAATTTTGCAATCTACCCATCTGACAAAGGGCTAATATCCAGAATCTACAAAGAACTCAAACAAATTTACAAGAAAAAAACAACCCTATCAAAAAGTGGGCAAAGGATATGAACAGCCACTTCTCAAAAGAAGACATGTGTGTAGCCAACAGACACATGAAAAAAATGCTCATCATTGGCCAGGCGTGGTGGCTCATGCCTGTAATCCCAGCACTTTAGGAGCCCGAGGCGGGCAGATCATGAGGTCAGGAGATCGAGACCATCCTGGCTAACATGGGGAAACCCCGTCTCTACTAAAAAATACAAAAAATTAGCTGGGTGCGGTGGTGGGCGCCTGTAGTCCTAGCTACTCTGGAGGCTGAGGCAGGAGAATGGCGTGAACCCAGGAGGCGGAGCTTGCAGTGAACTGAGATCACACCACTGCACTCCAGCCTGGGCAACAGAGCAAGACTCCGTCTCAAAAAAAAAAAAAAAAAAAAAAAATGCTCCTCATCGCTGGTCATTAGACAAATGCAAATCAAAACCACAGTGAGATACCATCTCACACCAGTTAGAATGGCAATCATTAAAAAGTCAGGAAACAACAGATGCTGGAGAGGATATGGAGAAATAGGGACGGTTTTACACTGTTGGTAGGAGTGTAAATTAGTTCAACCATTGTGGAAGACAGTGTGGCAATTCCTCAAGATCTAGAACTAGAAATACTATTTGACCCAGTGATCCCATTACTGGGTATATACTCAAAGCATTATAAATCATTCTACTGTAAAGACACATGCACACATATGTTTATTGCGGCACTATTCACAATAGCAAAGACTTGGAACCAACCCAGATGTCCATCAATAATAGACTGGATAAAGAAAATGTGGCACATATACACCATGGAATACTATGCAGCCATAAAAAAGGATGAGTTAATGTCCTTTGCAGGGACATGGATGAAGATGGAAACCATCATTCTCAGCAAACTATCACAAGAACAAAAAACCAAACACTGAATGTTCTCACTCATAGGTGGGAGTTGAACAATGAGAACACATGGACATAGGGAGGGGAACATCACACACCGGGGCCTGTCAGGGGGTGGGGGGCTAGGGGAGAGATAGCATTAGGAGAAATACCTAATGTAGATGACGGGTTGATGAGTGCAGCAAACCACCATGGCATGTGTATACCTATGTAACAAACCTGCACGTTCTGTGCATGTATCCCAGAACTTAAAGTATATATATATATATTTACATGTTGCGAACTAAGGGCTTCCTAACTTCAAATCCTCCTAGTTATCAAAGGCAGCATTATCACACCTTGACTAAGTAGATCACAGACCTTCTGTTTTGGAGAGTAAGACTGCATTATCAACCAATCTAGTCTCTCTTTCACTGATGTTGGATTCAATAGGAATTGAATTGTTAGATAAGATGGTCCAAAGCTTCCCAGATTGGCTGTACCACAATTTGGCCATTTTGCTCACATGAACATGACTTAGATCAGAAGAAGATGTCCTGCCCACACAGATATTTCTTTCCTCTGTGACACAGAAGATTTCTGGAAAGTGGAGCTAAGCCACATCCACCATCCATTCAACAAATGGCAGTGAAGTTTCTGTTGGACATTAGGCAAGTGCTGGTTTTTCACAGTTACAGTTTCCACGCTTATGGGATGAAATCTTCCAGGGGAGAGAGACCATCAAACAAGTAAGTGCAACAAAGTATAACAATGAGAAGGGAAAGTTGAGAGGTTTCTGTGAGAACAGAGGAGGAGCACCCAGTTCAGAACTGGGGGGCAGCAGGGAGACCTGAAGGAAGAATAGGAATTACTCAGTAAATGGCCTGAGGAAGGGAGAGAGAAGAGATAAGACAGGCAGAGGAGACAACATGGCAAGGCTCAGAGATGAGACAGTATGGTACAAGCATAGAACTGGAAGAGGTAGCCAAGTCGTTCATATTCACTGATTTACATAAGGGCTGAGGATCCTCCTGAGAAAAAGATTTTATCCTTGTCCAACTTGGGTTTGGAAATATACAGCTATAATCAAAACCAAATTGTAGGAAATGTGGTGGGAGTGCCCAAGAAAATTGACCACCTCCTCACCAACTGGGGAAGGCTGAGAAATATGGGTTGCTTACAGAAGACATCACTAGCATGCTTAAATATGATAAACTCCTGGAGCACAAAGGTGGTGTGTGGTGGAATCCTCTGTAGTATTTACTATGTGTCTTCCCCAAAATAAAGTTTAATAAGTATTTGACAGTTTAATGACTGACTGTATGTCTTTCTATTTGATCTTTCTGGAAGGAAAACCTCCAACCATGAAGGCATGAGAATTGTGGTAACCTGGAATGGGTTATGACCTCCAGGTATGTGTTGGGAGAGAAACATAGTGACTCTCCCTGGGTACCAATTTTCCTTAAAGATTTTTTTGGACACAATTTAAACATTTGACCTGCTATATAATTTAAAGCATTTTACATTAGAGGAGACATGACTGTATTAAGGAATAGCATATTAAAAAGCACATCTATAGTGCATACATGATTTGTGACATAATATAAAACAGAGAGAAAGCAAGTGGTTTAAAGAAATTTCAGGGTTGCACAAGGACACCTGGAACCTCCCCTCTCCTTGATCCTCCTGGAGTCTGCATCTTTACTGCCTTCAACCAACAGAGGAACTTGAATGGAAAAGTCTGAAAAGCACTCAGGATGGGAGTGAGGGTAGTCAGGAAATAGAAGCTCTAAACGTTCTACTTAATAACAATAATGACAACAACCACTTTCTCTTTAATAATAACAATAGCAGCAATAAAAACAACAGCTAACGTTCATCAAATACTAAATGCTAAGTACTTTTAAAAATTAATGATTTTTTATTGATACATATTAGATGTATATATTTTGAGAGTACATGTGATAATTTGATTCATATAATCAAGTCAGGGTAATTGGGATATCCATCACTTTAAATATTGATCCTTTCTTTATGCTAGAAGTATTTGAATTATTCTCTTCTAGCTACTTTGAAATGTACAATCAATTAATGTTAACTGTGATCTATCAAACACTGGGTCTTATTTCTCCTATCCAAGTGTATATTTCTACCCATTAATCAACCTGTCTTCAACCCCTCTTCCACTCTCACTGTCCTGGCATCTGGTAACCACCAATCCACTCTTTTTTTTTTGAGATGGAGTGTCACTCTGTTGCCCATGCTGGAATACAGTGGCATGATTTCGGCTCAATGTAACCTCTGCCTCCTCGAGTTCAAGCAATTCTCCTGCCTCAGCCTCCCAAGTACCTGGGACTACAGGTGCCCGCCACCACGCCTGGCTAATTTTTGTATTTTTAGTAGAGACGGGGTTTCACCATGTTGGCCAGACTGGTCTCGAACTCCTGACCTCAGGTGATCTGCCTGCCTTGGCCTCCCAAGTGCAGGCATTACAGGCATGAGCCACCGCATGCCTGGCCCCATTCTACTGTTTATCTTCATGAGACCCACTTTTTTAGCTTCACATATGAATAAGGGCATGCAATATTTATGTTTCTGTGCTTGGCTTATTTTGCTTAACAAAATGGTCTCCAGTTCCATCCATGTTGCTGCAAATGACAGGATTTCATTCTTCTTTATGGCTGAATAATATTCCACTGTGTGCATAAACCACATTTTCTTTATTCATCCATCCACTGATGGACACTTAGGTTGATTTCATATTTTGGCTATTGTGAGTAGTGCTGCAGTAAACATGGGAGTGTAGATATCTCGTTGATATATTTATTTCCTTTATTTTGGATGTAGACCCACTATTGGAATTGCTAAATCATATGGTAGTTCTATTTTTAGTTTTTTCAGGAACCTCCATGTTGTTTTCCATGGTGGCTGTACTAATTTTCATTCGAACCAACAGTGTATGAGGATTCCCTTCTCTCTACATCCTTGCCAGTATCTATTATTCCCTGATTTTTTTTTTTTTCATGATAGACATTCTGTGTGAGACATCTCACTGTGGTGTTGATTTGCATTTTCCTGATTAGCGATATGGAACACTTTTTCATATACCTTTTGGCCATTTATATATGTTCTTTTGAGAAATGTCTATTCAAATCTTTTGCTCATTTTTAAATCGAATTACTGGTTTTTTTCCTATTGAGTTGTTTGAGCTCCTTATATATTCTGGTTACTAATCCCTTATCAGATAGATAGTTTGCAAATATTTTCTCCCATTCTGTGGGTTGTCTCTGTGTTGATTGTTTCTTTTGCTGTGCAGAAGTTTTTTAGCCTGATGTAATCCCATTTGTATATATATATTTTTTCTTTGCTGCCTTTGAAGTCTTACACAAAAAAGTCTTCACCCAGACCGATGTCCTGGAGCATTTCCCCAGCGTTTTTTACTAGTCGTTTCATAGTTTCAGGTTTTAGATTTAGGACTTTGATCCATTCTGTTTTTATTTTTGTATATAGTGAGAGATAGGGATCTGCTTTCATTCTTCTGCATGTGGTTATCCAGTTTTCCCAGCACCATTTATTGAAGAGATATGTCCTTTCCCCATTGTATGTTCTCGGCACCTTTGTCTAAAGTTGGGAGTGCAGATATCTCTTTGATATACTGATTTCCTTCCTTCCTTCGCTCCTTCCTTCCTTCCTTCGTTCTTTCTCTTTCTTTCTTTCTCTTTCTTTCTCTTTTATTTCTTTTTTTCTTTCTGCCTCTTTCTTTCTTTCTTTCTTTTTTCTTTTCTTTCTTCCTTTCTTTCTTTTTCTTTCTGTTTTTTTTATTTTTTTGAGACAGAGTCTCACCCTGTCACCCAGGCTACAGTGCAGTGGCATGATCTCAGCTCACTGCACCCTCACCTCCTGGGTTCAAGCGAGTCTCTCACCTCAGCCTCTCTAGTAGCTGGGACTACAGGTGGATTTCACTACACCTAATTTTTGTATTTTTTGTAGAGATGGGGTTTTGCTATGTTGCCCAGACTGGTCATGAACTCCTGGGCTCAAGTGATCTGCCCACCTCGGCCTCCCAAAGTACTGGGATTACAGGTGTGAGCGACTGCGCCGGGCCTTGATTTTTCTTCTTTTGGACACATACCCACTAGTGGAATTGCTCAATCATATGGTAATTCTGAAATGAGCTGTCTATAAATGCATGGACTTGTATCTGAGTTCTCTATTTTGTTCCATTGATCTATGTGTCTGTTGTTATGCCACTACAGTGGTTCTACATAAATTTTAAGAACCACAAAATAATTTTTTTGTTTTTTTCTACTTGTATGAAGAATGCCATTGTATTTTGAATTATTTTTAATGCCTTCTCATTTAAACGTCCTTCCTCTGCCAACACACATAAACACACATCTTTTGAAGTCTACTTTATTATTAACGTGTCAATTTACAAATGAGAAACTGAGGCACAGGCAGCTGAAGTTACACAGGAGCTATAGAGCTAGCTTTCAAACCCAGGAAATCTGACTTCAAAGCCCACCTTGAGTAGTAAACCTCAAGATGCCAACGAGCGATGCTGCCCCCTGCTGGAGAAAATAAGCTGCTGGCTCTAGCCCAAAGCAGCCTTGGATGGTAACAGTGGCTTCTGGGGTAAGTAGCCTGGCAAAAAAACTCCGTTCCAAAGGGATTCTGTGTGTTGGTGATATTTAATGATTCTGTTTGTATTTTCTTGAGGAAACTGTGAACGTAAAACAATCAGAAAGGAGTAGGGACAGAGGCAATAAGGAAACAGTTTGAAGGGAAGCAAAGCAGGAAAAATAAGGCATAGGGCGATACCGTCAGAAGGCGGAATCTCCCGGGGTTGTGAGCTTCCGGTACAGGTGACAAAGCGGCCAAGTCCCCAAAGCTGCCCATGAGACCTCACATCTGCTGTTGAATCTGCAACAGTGAGAAAGAGTGTTCTTATCCATTAGGCCTGGCTGGGAGATCCCTGAAATAGTTTTCTGGGTCTCCTCACCACACACCCGCCACCCCGCACCGTATAAACTTTCTGTAATCCCTCCCCATCTGAGATGGTCTGAGCGCTCTTTCTTCTTTGCAGCCTGAAAGCCGAACACAATACCAGTTTGGTGTAGGTCCTGGGCAAATCCCTACCGCCCTTCTCTTCCCTGGGTCTCAGGCTTCTTTTCGGCATAAGGCAGTTTGGGTTCTCAAGCGAGGGCAGTACTGCCCCACTGAGGGCAGGTAGAGAGAGAGAGAGAGAGAGAGACAGAGAGTTCGCGCACGCGCACGTGCATGTCAGGGAGCAAAGTTGGTTGTCACAAAGACTTGGAGGAGGGTGCCACTGGCATTTATCACCCAAGAACCAGCGATGCTATACCTTCTGCCAATGCCATTAGTAACCCTGTGGAGAAACACTGGGTGTTTAAGAGTATATACGGTTGTTTCTTCATAAAAAATGTAAATAAATCCACTTTCAATTTTGAAGTTCTATTAAATGGGCCTCTTGGAGTAGAATTGTAGAATATTATAGGAAAGTGATTAATAGCTTATGGTTTGTATGGAGCTTTTTTAAACAGGGTTTTCAATTCTGTGTGGTTTACTAAAAAAACAGTTTTGCTGTGAGTAGATTTCTGGCATGTTTCTAATGCTTGTGAGCTTTGAAGATCTAAAGCCATGATCACATTAGACACAGATGTCCGGAGAGTGGACAGAGGGTGTCCCGTGGATAAAATGGTTTGGTAGAATTTTCCTGAGTTGTAGAAAAATAATTTTTTAAGCCACTGGTACCTGTTTTGATGTGTCTGCCATTGAGCGCTAATGGAACGTTGGTCAAAGGCAGACTGGAGCATACGTTGTGAAGGAGCCTTTCTCTAGGGCCAACTGCAGTGGGCTTTTTTGGTGCCCCTGAATCACAGATGAATCTGCAACTTAAACTGTGGTCATTCCTTACCACTTAGGATATTTTTAATTTTTATTATTAATTTTATTTATTATTGTTATTCCTTGTGTTATTTTTTGTTGTATCTGAGTACAATGTGACTTCATGTTTTTATTAACCCATTTTGAAAAACTTGCTTGGATCCTAATTTCTGTGAAATGTTAGTCTGATAAGCTACGTATCTCTTTTCAAATATACTTTAAAATATATGCATAACAATTTAAAAGTTTTAAAGTTCGCCCATATACTTACTACCCTAAATCATCTTGAGTAAGTGTAAACACAAGCATAACTGTACACTGTAACAATGATATGAGAGATTTTTAAAAATCAGGATCCTACATAGGCAACAGATGGCTTAAAAGAGAATGCAAAAATCCATGTTTGTGAAATGAGTGCACATGAGTTTATAATAGAGTTAACTGACTTAAGCATGAGTGTCAATGTGTGAGTTTGTATGTCTGTGTGAGAGACAGAACAGTCAACTACACCTACTATTCATTGTGACCTTATGTGGCATTCTCTGTATCAACTTCCAAGTACTTCTTAATATAGTAGGGTGTGGTGGCTCACGCCTGTAATCCCAGCACTTTGGGAGGCTGAGAGGGGGTGGATCACTTGAGGTCAGGAATTCCAGACCAGCCTGGCCAACATGGTGAAACACCGTCTCTACTAAAAATACAAAAATTAGCCAGGCATGGTGGCAGATGCCTGTAATCCCAGCTACTTAGGAGGCTAAGGCAGGAGAATTGTTTGAGCCCAGGAGGTGGAGGTTGCAGTGATCACACCATTGCACTCCAGTCTGGGCAACAGAGTGAGACTCCATCTTAAAAAAAAAAAAAAAATACTCCTTAATAAGCAATTGGTAACATACTTACCCACCCTACCATAATGAATTACCATTGCTGTAGCCAAAAGCAAATAAATCTGAAAGGTAGGTTAGTTTCTTCCCTTTTATCTAAGGTGGATATACAATGACTTTCAGGCTTTGGAAACATTGAAACATAGCTCTTGGATCCTGTGGCAGAGACAAGAGAATAATTCCAAAACCTGGCCACAGAACTGAACCTGGGTAAGGAGGGAAGTGAGGACATGATGAGGGTGAGGGAGAATTTAAAAGGTGGTAGGGTTAACAGAACGTGGTCCCAGGGAAGTTGAGTGCCAGAGGCTCTGCATTTTCCATGTGACCTAAGGGTTCCCAGAAATGGAGACAGGAAGTCCATGTTTCTTAATGTCTCACAGTCAAACTCCTACTTTACACAGACCCACATTACTGGGGAAAGGTTCACATGTGGCCAAAGAACCCTCCACCAGATAAATTCATAAAAAAGGAATTAAAACTTTATTCTATTATTTCAAACGTAAGCGTTCCTCCATCAGCTATGCCTTTTTCTTTGAAATTACTGAATAATCACAATGATAGCTTCACATGTATGGAGGACCCTCAATATGTCAGAATTCTTAAGTCAAAAGTAATAATTCTATTTACAGGAAACGAAGGCCAGCCCATTGTCAGGCCGACACTGTCCACAGATTTTATCCATGTATCTTGCTTCTTGCAAGGTCCACGTCGGCAGGGATTCTTACCTGTTTTGTTCAGGGTCCAAGCACCTAGCCTTAGTACATAGAAGGCTCTTAAACATTTGTTGAATGAATGAATGAACCTCAACCTTTCTCACCTCCAGTGAAAAGCACTGCAAGGTGATTGAGGAGAAAATAAGGAAGCCTCAGTCCCTGACATTTGTTGAGAAAGGGGTGGAGGAGATGATGAGTGGTGGGGAGAGGAGGCTTTTCCATGGAACTCTCCAACTCTGCTGCAGAGAGCCAAGCACATGACATGCACCACACGACTCCTAGGGTGGTGGTCCTTGCAGCCCATTTCACAGACCATAGCCCCAAAAGTGCAGACGGTTCCTCTGTTCCCTCTCCTTGGACGGTTCCCATTAGTCTGTCTGGCCTTACCTTTCTAAAGAACTTTGCCGCTTGAAAATCACAGTAGTGTATGTTATTCAGTCCCCAGAACTCTCAATCCCCTCTTTTTTCTTGCCCATCCCAAGCCCAAACTGGCAAGCTGACTCTCTGCCCTGTCTTCCAGGAAGCTTCCCCACCGCCACAGTCCTGTCCGATTTCACCGAATTTTATTATTTTCAATGGACATATTTTTTAATGTCTCTCTCAAAGTGACTTAAGATTATTATGTAAGATTTTTATAAGATTATTAACTTTGTAAGATTTCGCCCATCTGAATCAATCTCCAAATCATAGAAAAAAGTCATTGAACCGATAACCGCGTTTCAATCCGGGGTTTGGAAAAGATGTTCACCACATGGAAATCATGGCTAAGACCCATTTCCCACAAAAATGCGCACTCGGGCATGGTTCAGTATCACGGTGCAGTGTGTGCCTATCGGGTACCTCACCAGCCACACTTTGGCTTTGTAAAGGTGGGTTGGGGAGCCGGGTCCTCCCATCCTTTCACAGCCCCGGCAGGCCCTGGGTGAATGCTGGTCTAGTGAATTCACAGCTCCCGGGGCAACTCCCAGCTGCCAGGCGGGGCTGCGGCAGGGTGGAGGGAGCGACCCGCGGAGAGGCCTCGACCCCCACCCCAGCGAAGCCTGGGGCCGGGGAGCTGCACCTCGGCGCACCCCGCCTGGCACCCTGAGCCCGCGTGGGCCGGGGCCGGGTTTACGGGCGGAGGCAGCTCTGCTCCCGGAGGTCCTCCCGCAGGCGGCGCCCTCCGAGCCGGGCGCGAAGTGCACCCACGCCCCGCAGCCCAGCGCCTCGTGGCCATCCAGAGGGATTTGTCAGCGCGCCCTATATAGCCGCAGACAGCTGCCATCTGTTATGTTTAGTAACACCACCACGCCGCTCCCCCTTCCTTGAGAATAAACCTGCCTTGGTCATTAAGCCACAAGGATATTTTTTAACGACTCCCACTCCCTCCTGCAAGCAGGCTTTGCTCATCAGGCCGCGTTTGAGTCTTGAGCGCCAAATTCTGCTTCCTTACTGCGTCCTGGGCGCTGTCTGAGCTGGACGACCCATCCACTGTGGACTTGGGCCCTGGCAGGTGCTTACAAGAAAAGGCGGAGAGAGCGCCTCCCTCCATGGGTGCAGTGAGGAGAAAAATCCGTGGTGTATGACCATTTTGATGCATCGCATTTCAGTTCTGCAAATGCGAAGTGTAAATTGGGCTAGAGTATGATTGTGAATCAGACCACACGTCATGATTAATTTATCACTGTGCTCCAGATACATCAGCTAAAATAATATGAATTTAAAGTAACGGTTCCTCCCTCCTTTGTGTTTGCTGGTGAACTCTGAAGAATAAATCACTAGAGAAATAAAGGAACTTAAGAGTCCACTCTATTCTCGTATTAGCAGAGCAAGAACATAATTAAACATTCTCAATAAGGTTTCTTCTACCGTTTGAAATTTGCCCACCCACATTTTGTATCCGTCTGTGTAACACTCTCACTGATGCACCCTGAGCTGCTGATAAACATTGAGGTGGAAATGAGCTTTTTCATATTTCAGGCAACATTTATGATGCCTCAAATTCTGGTTCCCAAACTGGCTGACTATCAGAATTATCTAGGGCCTTGCCACTAAAAGTGTGGTCCATGAAGTAGCTGCACGGTATCACTTTTGAGATCGTTAGGAATGCAGAATCTCAGGCCCTACTCAGACCTATCGATGGGAATCTAAATTTTTTACAGGACCTGCCCTCACCACATCAGCTCCACCCCACCCCGTTAAAGTTTGAGAATAATTGATCTAGTTTTTTAAAAACCACAGATACCTTTGCTCAGACATCTATATATGTTTAGTAAGCAGCCCAGTTGATTCTTATAAGGTGAGTAGTCAAGTTTGGAGGTCACTGGTCTTTGAGGCTCAAGGTTCAGATGACTTTTATGCTCATGACATGAGCCAAATTTATTAAATCAGTTGAACTGTCTCTGAAAGTTTGGTACAGGTGAGTTTATCTGTTTAGTCATCCATGAATTACAAGTGCAAGAAAGCTTATTAATTATTTAGTTAAATAATGACACATTTAGTCCTCCAATTAGGAAAGCTCAACACTAGGAACGAGGATTTTCTCCTTGTGTAACTGGCTCATTCACTCCCAGACTAAGTGTAGGCATGAGGAAATCTTTTGCTTGGCCATCAAAGCCACCCCCACCCCCTTCAAATGTTCTGACTTTCTTTATAACAGTACCTTTCATTCAGAAGAATACAAACGTCCCTTGTGCTGATGTTCAGTGCTGTTGAGGGCTGTACTGGAGGACTGTGTCTAGTTCTGCACTTCACAATAAAAGAGGGATGTGGAGACCTTGGCAAAGGTTCAGAAGATATTTGTAAAGGTTATTTTTAAAATTCAGAGTGAATCTTCACATTGTGTAGCATTATCTGTAAAATGGACATGAAATGAACCTTGACTGTAGCTTGAGATTTTTACTTTAAGAGAAAAACAATTGTAATAATAAGTGGAGGAAGAGGAAAGAATGTCTCTTGAGCACAAGTTCTCACCTTGTGCATTAGTTACAATGACCTGGAGAAATTTTTAAAAACCCCAGTGCCAGGTAAATTGGGGGGGGTCTTTGTGGGTGGGACCTGGGCATCAATAGTTCTTCAAGTTCCCCAGGAGATTCCAATGCACAGCTCCTGAGCAGTGCTGCTGCAACTTTAATGTCATTGGCATCACCTGGGAAGTTTGTTAAACTGCAGATTGTGGCCGGTGTGGTGGCTCACACCTGTAATCCAAGCATTCTGGGAGGCCAAGATGGGCAAATCACTTGAGGCCAGGAGTCTCAGACCAGCCCGGTCAACATGGCAAAAACCTGTCTCTACTAAAAATACAAAAAGTAGCTGGGTATGGTGGTGCATGCCTGTAATCCCAGCTACTTGGGAGGCTGAGACACCAGAATCACTTGAACGTAGGAAGCGGAGGTTGCAGTGAGCTGAGATTGTACTACTGCACTCAAGCCTGAGAGACAGAGCAAGACTGTGGGGCCAGAGTTTCTGAAATTCTAAGAAGCATCTAAGTGAAGTCAAAGCTCTGGTTTTATGAACCAGGCTTTGAGTAGCAAAGGCTAGACGGGTTTGAAAGTAAACTAAACTCTCTTCCAGGAAGAATCCATGATCTTATTTTCAGGCCATCTCAAAGTCTCCTATGGCTTTATGATACTTGTCAACATGCAAAAGAGATAACTCCAACCACCACATAAGCCAATGAAAAGAAAACCAGGCCAGGTGCAGGTGCCTGTAATCTCAGCACTTTGGGAGTCCAAAGTGGGAGGATCCTTGAGGACAGGCATTCGAGACCAGCCTAGGAATCATAGCAAGACCTCATGTCTTAAAAAATAAAATAAAATTTAAAAAGTTTAAATTAGCCAGGTGTAGTGGTATGTACCTGTAGTCCCAGTTACTTAAGAGGCTGAGACAGGAGGATCACTTGAGCCCAGCAGTTTGAGACTGCAGCTGCAGTGGCCTACACACCACTGCACTCCAGCCTGGGTAACAGAGTTAGATGCTGTCAAAAAAGAAAAGAAAAGAAAGAGAGAAAGGAAGGAAGGGAGAGAGAGAGAGAAAAGGGAAGGAAAGGAAAAAAGAAAAGAAAGAAGAAAAGAAAAGAAGACAGAAGAAGAGAAAAAGAAAAAGTAAGCCAGGGTGAGGAACACTGCTTTGGATGAAAATATTTAACAATAAACAGTGTGTCCTTGAATTGGAAAGTATTTATAGGAGAACTTACAGAGACAGAACTTTTTCTGGACAACATTACCATCCCTATTCTCACAATTCCATTTCTTCAAGATAGCTTTAGTATTAAACAGAGTTGTCATATGTGTAGTGGGGCCGATGATCCAGTGCAGTGGCAGCTGGGGTGTTAGCAGTGGCAGCTGGGGTGTTAGGGCTGCTACATCTATGCTAGTAGCATTTGGTCCAAAGCAGAGCCATCTCAGAACCTGGAGGTTTCTCTGAATTCTGGATATAGTGAGAACCAGCCACTTTGTCAAGAGATTCCATTCAGCTATCAACATGATGGGACAAGTCGGTAAAGCAAAATTTAAAAATGTTTAAACTTGAAAATATCCACAGTAATATTTATAGTTAGCCTAAATGAAAAGGCTTTATATGTACTATCTCATTTAATCCTTGCACTAACCTTATAGATAATTACTATTATTATCTCTATTTTACAAATAAGACAACAGAGCTCAGAGAGGGCAAGACACTTGCCCATGTCTAGTTTGAAACTAGATTAAACCAGAAACTAGTGTTTCTAGAATCTAGAAAGTGGCAGAGCCAGGATTGGAACCCATTCATTTGATTCCAGAATCCCCACATTAAGTTCAACAGTGTGATAACAAAGCTAGTTTGCCATTGGGGATTTTCTCTCGATATTCCTGCTGCTATAAGCAGTGTGTTCATGTTTTCCTTAGTCTTTGGTCTAAATATTTTTCAAAAGCAGTCTTTTAATTTTTTAATTAGCTTGGTTCCCCAACGATAAAGCTCTTTAAAGGTCAGATGTTAACTTAATCCTCTTTGGGTTATCGTTGAAAAAGATCAGCCGAATTGACCTTGACAAAACTGTCTCCAAGACTTGGGGACAGACAGTCTCTTTGATACCAGTGAACACAGTTAACTGCTGTCATGGTAAGGGGCATTTTCTATGCCTTTGATAGCAGGCAGATTTGTTTTTCTTGACAAGACCCCGAGTAAAAGGACTTAATATCCATCTTTAATGTGAATCGAATCATGCCTTGTTGACATTAGATCCTCAGCCCCAGGGAACACCAGGCTGGCCGCTGAGGGGCTGCATTAGGCCGATTCAATGGCCAAGAGTGTGACAGGAACCGAATTGTACGGCCAGCAAGGGCGGGCTCATCACATGCTCATCTGCCGGCCTCCATCGCAGAGCCAACCCAATGAAAAAGACAGCCAGGCCTATGGCTCACATGCTCTTCCGTGAGGACAGCAAGGACTGCTAAGGCAGCAACCTAAACCGCAGTTTGCCTAAGAACAGAAATGTACCAGCTTTGGCTCAACACTGTAACAATTAACTTTATATATAACAACCATAAAAAGGCATTGCCGTCCTGGGCCTGTGCTGAGATAAAGATGAGGGTGTGGAGAACCAACCCCAGAGGAAATGCTGACGTGAAGGGCACTCGGTGACTGATGGCGGTGCCTACGGCCTCTGGTCCAAGGGGTTAGGGCAGTTACAGCCACGACCCCACCCCTCAGCCTGGCTCCCATTGGCTGGGTATATACATGACTACAGCAGAGCCAATCAGAGCCCTTCCCTAGAATTTTTAAAACTGGAAGTGAAAAAAGGAATCTGTTTTACCAGTGGCAAGAGTGAAGGGATTGAGGCTTTGGAGCTGTCAGCAGACATTTTCCCTCCCATGTGGAAGAAGCTGATCTGTACAGTGTGGCAGAAAGGAAGGACAGGGAGAGGACGGAGAGCACTCAGATGCCAGGCTCCAGTCGTTTCTGAGGCCCAGCCACATTCCTGACCAGCCACAATTTAGTTGTTCAGTCTTAGATACTCCAAACTAATAAATTCCCCCTTTACCTAACCTAATTTGAGTTAAATTTCTGTTACTTGTAACCAAGAAAATCATACAGAGGAAGTGGGTGTAATTTTATTTTAGCCCCTCCCACTTCATATTTAGTGTCCTCTAAAGTGGACAAGTAGTACTTTCTTTGGCCAGATACCCTAAATCATGACTCAAAGTTCCACAGATCCTCAGGCCAGGGGGCAAAATGCCTCCAAGTTCTTTGCTAATGCATAACAAAAGTGATCTTTACTGTAGTTCCCAATAAGTTCTTCATCTCCATCTGAAGTCTCCCCAGCCTGGGCTTCACTGTCCATATCACTACCAGTATTTCAGTCATAACTACTCAACAAGACTCTAGGAATTTCCAAACTTTTCATCATCTTCCTCTCTGTAGAGAGTGAGCCCTACACACTCTTCCAACCTCTGCCCACTCCCCAGTTCCAAAATCACTTCTGCATTTTCAGGTATCTTTATAGCAGTACCCGACTCTCAGTACCAATTTTCTGTATTAGTCTGTTCTTGCATCACTATAAAGAAATACCTGAGACTGGGTAATTTATAAAGGAAAGAGGTTTAATTGGCTCATGCTTCTGCAGGCTGTATAGGAAGCATAGCAGCTTCTGCTTCTGGGAAGCCTCAGGAAACTTACAATCATGGCAGAAGGTGGGGGGAAGCAGGCACGTCTTAACGTGGCCAGAGATGTAGAGGGGCTAGGGAGGTGCTACACAGTTTTAAACAACCAGATCTCATGAGAACTTACTCATTATTAGGAGAACAAAGAGGGAAATTAGCACCAAGAGGGAAATCTGCCCCATGATCCAATCACCTCCCACGAGGTCCCACCTCCAACACTGGGGATTATAAGGGATCAACATGAGATTTGGGCTAGGACACAGATCCAAATCATATCATGTCTATATCTGCACTGTTCAGTACGATAGCTGCAAGCCACATGTGGTTATTGAGCACCTGAAGTATGACTAGTGCAAATGAGGAATGAAACTTTTTTTTTTTTTTGAGACAGAGTCTTGCTCTGTTGCCCAGGCTGGAGTGCAGTGGCGTGATCTCTGCTCACTGCAAGCTCCGCCTCCCGGGTTCACACCATTCTCCTGCCTCAGCCTCCTGAGTAGCTGGGACTACAGGTGCCCAGGACCATGCCTGGCTAATTTTTGTATTTTTAGTAGAGTCAGGGTTTCACCATGTTAGCCAGGATGGTCTCAATCTCCTGACCTTGTGATCTGCCCGCCTTGGCCTCCCAAAGTGCTGGGATTACAGGCATGAGCCACTGTACCCGGCCTAAACTTTTAATTTTATCTGATGTTCATTCATTTTAATTATAATTTAAATAGCCACAGTGCAGTCCTGAGAGATCAGATTATTTTCCGAATAAAAAATATACTAATTTCACTTCAAAATTAAAAGGAGTAACTGAAGAAGTCTAGTTTAAGGGATAGTGGACATCATGACTTCTGTTTTCTAGGGCCCTCAGTTATTGTCTCTGGAGTAAATTCTTGGAGTGTTCTGGCAGGTATTCAGACAATACAGATCAGAGGACCCAACTGAAGAAGCAAAACGCAGATTGATTTGAGGATGTCTCAAGAGCTTTTAGTTTGATCCTCACAGTTCATCTGGTGCTGTTATGGGAAGATGGACAAAGAGATCTTTGAGATCAGGAAAAACACAGATCAAAAAAAGAAAACCAAGGTAAGGAGCAGAAGGTGGGAGTGCAAGACTGGGGTGGGATGGAAGGAGATTAAAAGTACTTGTTCTATAACATCCTTCCGCTTCCTAGTCCTCTCAAATCCCCTCTGAGCCAGTCTCCTACACCCAGCTGTATTTGGCCTGCCTTCATCCCTTCTTTCCTCCTTCATTCAAGCCTGTAATTACGGACACCAGGTGCATTGCTTCCACTCTTCTCTTGTGACTTTATCATTCACCAAGCTGTGAATGGTAATTTGCCAACCTCCATCGAAGTTTCTTTTTAAAAGCAGGATATGCTTGGTGTAATGTTACATCACTAAGAAGCCTGAAACAATAGAAAAGGAAATGGAATTTACCCAAGGAACAAAAATGTCTGCAGCTCACTTCTCTGTAGCCCTAGATTACAGTGTAGAATTCGCTGCAGGGCTCTGGGGGAACAGAGGCCGTGCCCAGAACGGGGAAGGGGCTTCCTGCAGAAGCAGCCCATGGGGTAGATACTGAGTAGCTGTAAGTGGGGCTTATATATTATATGCCAAATAGAGATTAGGGTAAGGAAGCAAAAGGCTGTAATTCATCCATTCAACAGATTGTAACTGGGGACCATAGAGTGGTTAAGGCAGACTTTCTGGGTTCAAACCCTGCCTTAACCAGTTAGTGATGGCACATCCTTGGGCAGGTCACCTTCTCTGAGCCTCAGTTTTTCATCTAAGTAATGCTGATGACAATGATGATGCCTACATTATGGCGTTATTTTGAAGATTTAAATGAGATGCTACATGGGAAGCACTTAGTGTAGTACCTAGCATGGGGTAAACACAGAGTGTCAACCTTGTGGTAGTATTAGTTTTATTTCCTTTGCTTAGCCCTGTGCAAAGTGACTGTGGGAGAGAGTAGCCATGTTCTTCTGGGCATATCCTCTAAGCCTGTTATGTTCTAAGTCTTGAAGAGAATGCTGCATCTGAGGCTGGTTTTACATGTCTCTTGTGTCTACGGGCCTCCATGCAAGTCTAGGCTTAGGAACATGCGCTGAAAAAGACTGCTTCCTCCTTTCTCATCCTTACCACGCTCAGGAAACCTACTGGCCTCAGTTGAGAGGTTGGAAGGGCCCCTCCAGTGAATTAAAAGAGAAAAAAAAGGGAATCATTAGTAAATAACTTTCATCTTGGATGACAGAGAGATGAACAAATTACCTATGGTGACTCCAACACAGGGAGCCCTAAGCTCTGTGTGTTCAGGTGGGCACAGAAGTCAGCCGGAGCAGCAAAAAATCCTGTTTCCCTGGCAGGGGAGGGTGTCCTGTCCCTTTCAGGTCAATGCATTTTCTAAGAAGCCTATTCTGGAGGATTTAGCAACCCTGTTTTAGAAATCAAGTTTCCCTGCCACCCCTCCCCATCAGTTCTTCTGTGGCCTCCACTGGCTTTGAAGAGCTGGTGGGAATGCTAGTTCCCTGGCTATGTTCCTTTCTCTCTCAGAGAATGGGCTCAAGCCAAGGATTTAGGAATAAAGTGGAGTGGTAATGTGGGGCCCCTGGGAAGGAGAGGGGTCATGAAAGAGGATCAGACGCCTTCCCTCAGAGAAGGAGTATGATGCTCAGCCACAAGCCCCTTCCTTAACCAGCCTCTGCAATGGATGAAAACAGCACCCCTCCTCGATTAACAAAATAAACAATCAGCCGTGGTTTGCAAGTTAGAAATTAGGCCAAATTTAGTCACAGGGATACAATTTATCTTCACATCCCTTGAAATGAACTCTCCTGGCCAGTAGGAAGCAATTCCTGAGGACAGCCACCTCTATCTAGCTCCTGGCTCCATCAGGCCTGTAAGCAGCATCGCTGGTGGACCTGGAGATCACAGTGCTGGCTTCTGTGCTCCCCAAAGGCTGAGAACCTGCCTGGATATATTTCCAAGGTGATTTTTCAGAAGTCATGGTGATCTTTTTTGCAGTGAAAAGATTAATTGGCCAATCGGATGTTGAGACCCAAATGAACTTTAGGAGCAGTGTCTGCTGTGCTGCATGAAATATTCCTTGCTATTCATTCAACTTGACTCACACGTATCAGGGGGATTCACAATGTCTAAGAACAGAGGGTCACCCTGCCTGCAAAGCAGTGGGCGGGGACCCCAACATGAGCCCTCCTGCTGCTCATAATAATCACAAGGCCAGCTCTATAGGGGCTAGGGACAAAGCAAACAAAGCCACTTGCTGTTCAGGAAAAAGCTCTGTGGTTTATGGCTTTGAAGAAGTTGAAGGTGCCACAAAGAAGTTAGCAAGAGTTCATCCGAATCCACAAATCCCAAGACTGCCATGTGAATCAGGCCCTGTTAAAGGATGGTGCCGGTTGGTTTTGCTGACACACCAAAGGACTGGGGGCACTTGAGACGTGAAACCATTCAAAGCTTCCCCGAGTTCTTGCTCCCAGGAAGAGAGGAGGGGTCCCAGGTTGAGCCTCCCCAGACTGCTCAGGGCAGCCTTAGGGGAATAATTAAGAACTGTTTGGAATGACAGCAGCCCCTGTGGACCTTTCCCCTGCCCTGCTCTCCCTAACTTTACAAAAGCAGTTGAACCACCACAGATTGGCTGTGCCATTTGCCAACCCTTCTTGATTCAGCATAACTGGGTGGGACTCAAGAATATGCCTGGGAGGCTCTGGGATGGGGTTTTATCTTCTGTCTCCATAGTAACAACTATCACTTACTGCACACTCACTGTGGACGGGCCCTGAGTTAAGCAATTGACCTGCATGTTTAACTCAGGGGGGAACTAACATTCCACATCGGCTGGCTCTGCCATTCTTCCACCCTGCCGTTCATTCCCTGGCTTGTCTCCTAGCTGTACAGCATCTATCACCGTTCCTCAGTGACATGACAGGAACCAAGTCTTTCCCATATCTTTATCTCCTAAAAGGATTAGCTCAGGGACTTGTTGAAAATGTTAAGTAAAATCTTCCACTTTTGTACTGGATGTGGGATACTGAGCGCCTGCCACACTCACAGTCTCTTTTGGTGGCCTGGATGGATGATCTTGCTTTTATCCCACATGACCTTGCTGTCACAGGTTGGCACGTGAGTGTAAGGTAGCTGTCTCACTGGCTGGCCCAACAAGTGCACTTGCTAATGGATGTTGACTAGCCAGCTGGTCAGATCTCATCTCTTGGGGAATTTGGTTAAAGATCCATGGAGGGAATCCATCAGTTGGTGGCAGCAAAATAGCATTAAATCACAAACACGGTGGAATCTTGGAAGTGAGCAGCAATAGATACCCATGTGTAAGAGACTGGAGCTGTTATATCCTTGAATGATATAACCCCAAGGCTGTATTTGTCTAGCTAAAATTATATACAATATTCAGAAACACATTTACTCTTCTAACCATCATCCAAATGTATAAATACTGTAAAATAGTTTGAGAACAAACCAAAATGTAAAACAGCCAAACTGCTAGTTCTTAGTTGAGCCCATTGTTCTGAAATTCAGGATGAGATCAAACACTCTCATGGCCCGAATCCTCCTTCTCCCCAACCCTTCTTCCTTATCTACCTCCATCCTCCATGGTCCCCATTGCTGAGTGTGGAATGGGATCTCTGACCACTATCTTTTTATTTTTCTTCTTCTTTTTTTTTTTTTTTTTTTTTTTTGAGACAGGGTCATACTTTGTCACCCAGGCTGGAGTGGAGTGGCACAATCATAGCTCACTATAACCTTGACTTCCTGGGCTCAAGTGATCCTCCTGTCTTAGCCTCCCAAATAGCTGTGGCTATAGGTGTGCACCACCACGCCTGGCTAATTTTTCTAATTATCATTTTTGTTGAGATGGAGATCACTATATTGCCCAGGCTGGCCTCAAACTCGTGGCCTGAAGTGATCCTCCCACCTTTATCTCCAAGAGTGCTGGGATTACAGGCAATAGCCACTGTGCCTGGCCCACAATGTCTAGACTATAAGCCCCTGTTTTGTTTTCCAGATGGGCTGCTGGTTGAGAAATCAAGGTCTTTTTGGAGAAGTTGTATCTCTAGTTGCTCAGGGAGGAGCATGTGGTCTGTCTACTACTATGCAGTGCCAAAAAATAGATACATTCCAATATGTAGGTATTTTTTTTTTTACTCCTACTAATTTTTTTTTCAAAATACATTATCTTTTCCTATTTTCACTTATCCTCAGTTAATGGGAGGTTGAGTACACTCAGTGAATCCACATATATTCATATATAGCTATACTAGATGGAAATGTGTTTACCTGATAGGCATTGTCAACAAATGTGACATGACAATGAACAATAATGACTATATTCTAAAAAATAAGTCTTGGGTTCAGCTTATAACATGACTAGCCTGTACAAAATTTTCCTTTTCCAAATCATTGCAGATTTGAGGACATCCAACCTAGGTGCAGTTAGAAGAAATAAAATGTCATTGAGCTTCTAAAATTACATGTTTATATAAATGTTGCCTGGAAGACACAATGGTTCCTAAAAGTTTCTGATCACAGATTGGTGCCTTCTGGAGGGCAGCCTTCAGAAATCCCTGGTGGTTCCAGGTGGGCTAGGACTCAAAGGTGTGGTGTTGTCCAGAAACAAGGGACTTCTGATGCCATTCAGGATGGAGTGTCAGGGACCAGATTAACACTTCCACATGAAGCAACTAAGGAAACACACAAAAATCTATGAAACACAGGTGTTCAAGACATTGCACAATCAGGCAGCGAGGCACAGGGATGCCTTTGAGAAAGGAAGTGTAAGCCTGATGAGTGCTTTGCTTTCCTGCCGGGAGACGTTCCAGGCCACCACGGCACAGCGGGAGGGAAACAGATAAAGCCTAGTGGTTTGTTGAAGAGAGAGACTTGTGGGTCCAGGGAAGGCAGGGCCACTCAAGTTCTCAAAACAGAGTCCTTGAGAAAGCTGAAGAGGGAAAGAGCTGTGGAAATCTGCAGAGGTTCCTGCAAGTCCTCAGCTGAGTTCCAATCAGTACCAGAGGAAACTACTTAAACCTGGGATAGGACCACCCAACACTGGGTGCTGATGGAAACATGCTGCAAGTGACTTCGGTTTAACTGGGGAATTTAAACAGTATCACTCTCTACTTGATGAATAAAGAAGACCAGTTAATGATAAAACTCTCTTTTGCACTGGCTGCTAGAAAGACTGAAGCCAAACGAAGCTCACGTGACATGCATTTTCTATCCCACCCTTATTTCAGGCTTAATCTTACTTTTGCTATCCTTGTTTCCCTTAATTCTAGTCCTGTTTCTTAACAAAATTACTAGATTGTATATATTTGAAAAGTACTTTTAGAATAAGGTGTAAACAAAGAGTAAAATCAGGAGTCATGTTTTAGGAAGAAAAATCCCAGTTTTGATCTTTGGAAAAGCCAATGAGATGAAGATTAGGAATGGAAATTTGTCTAAACCTCTCAGAATTGATGAGAAATAGTAAAAATCTACAAGATGTAAAAGAGAGGATAAAATACCTACCAGGAGAGGAAGATTAATGTAATGTTCTCTCAGAGATAAAATGCTTTCAGTAGTACATTACCAACATCCACGCTATTCTCCAGGGCTCATTGTCCAGACTCAAAGCCAAAGACAGAGTAGGGTAAACGGAGACAGGAAATTCAGATGGGTGAAGCTCAGAGATGGAGTAGGAGTCAGAATGGGAAGGCAGTGATAAACATTATTAGTGATAAACAAAATTATCTGGAATAGGGACCAACATCAGGTTGAGGCTCAGGATAGAGGAAGCCTGGGATGAGTGAAAATATGTTAGGCACATATGTTAATTTTCAAAAAGCTAAAAGTGGGCAGGGCGTGGTGGTTCACACCTGTAATTCCAGCACTTTGGGAGGCTGAGGCTGAGGCTGAGGCAGGGGGATCACTTGGGCTCAGGAGTTCGACATCAGACTGGGCAACATAGACCCATCTCTACAAAAAATAACAAAAATTAGCCAGCGGTGGTGGCACATGCCTGTAGTGCTAGCTACTTGGGAGACTGAGGTGGGAGGATCATTTGAGCCCAGGAGGTCGAGGCTGCAGTGGGCTGAGACCACGCCACTGCACTCCAGCCTGGTTGACACAGCACGACCTTGTCTCAAAAAACAAAACAAAACAAAAAATCCCAAAATCTAAACTTTGGAGAGAAAAGGGAAAGCCTTTCTTTATGGTAGAATATAGAAAGAATGGAGTCAGAAAATAAACTGATGCTAAAAACTGGTGGGTGAGAGTTTAATGAAGAAGGCTATTTACACAGTCTTGAATAATCTCCCCATTAATTACATATTAATTGTAAAGAGAAAAACATTGACTTCACAGTGGAGAGAACGGGTAGGCATCACCTTAACTGAGGGAGCAAAGATAACATCACCAGTAATGGGACAAATAGATAACATGTGCCTCCCGATGTAATGTATTAAGGATGTGATGTCAGTTCCACTGGGTTCCTAACAACGCTGAATAATCTAAAACTAATCAGAGAAAGCACTAGACAAACCCCAACTGTGGGATATGCTCAGACTAACTGGCTTCTATACCTCAAAAATGTTAAATTTAATAAAGACAAAGGCAGGCTGAGGAACTGTTCTAGAGTAAAGAAACTATAGAGATATTACAACAGAATACATTTGCATAATCCCAGTTTGAACCGTGGAGTGGAAAAAAATAGCTAAAATAAACATTTTGAGGTAACCAATAAAATTTGAATGGATTATGGATAAGGTAACAGTATTTTATCAATGTAATATTTACTGATTGTGATAATTATACTTTGATTTTTATGTAAGAAAACACCCTTGTTCTCAGGAAATATAAATGAGGTATTTTGGGATAAAGAAGCATAATGTTTCCAACTTCTCCAGCGGTTCAGAAAATTGTACGTGTGTGTATGTGTGTGTGTGTGAGAGAGAGAGAGTATGGGAGAAAAATTTTAAAAATGAGGCAAAATAAAAACAATTGGTAAATTTAGGTAAATGGTATTAGAAATTCACTGTACTATTCTTTCACCTTTTTTGGAGGGAGGTATAGGAAAACATTACCCAAGTAAAAAGTTGAATTTTTTTTAATTGTAAAAATAAGAGAGTTTGGTGTTAAGATGGCAACACTAAAGCTCATGTGTCCTTTAGGAATCTCCAGAGCCCTATCTCTTGACCAAGCTGTTTTCAGTTTCCTTGAGGAAAACTATATGCGCTATACTGAGTTAATGATTTGTGTGTTCTGTTAATGCCAGTGACGCTTAGAAACAGAGGCAAGAGGGGGTGAATGAACTTTGGTAGAGCAACAACAGAAGGCCTTGCAGGGCCCCAAGATTCAATAGAGCTGAAGAATTAAGATCAGAGACATAGCCTTATCTACCTGACTTTTATACAAGTCATTTACCAAGAACCCCCTCCCCAAAACACCTAGCTCTGAGTGGGGCCTAGGTTAAGAGAAAGCTAACTTTGCTACCTGGTCTCAAAACTCGGCAGAACTAATGGGTTTGGAGTGTCTGAGATGGTCAGGGTTTTGCAGCAAAACCAAGCCCTCTTTGACAAGCATCTGCTCTCATGTTACAGCACAAAGATGAGCTAATGCTCTTGGATTCACTGGCTTTATCACACATCCATCACCCAGAAGCATCTAGCCTTACAGAAAAATTGATTGGCTTATTGAAGACCAGTCCCAGGAGCAGCTGTGAGGTAGTGAGGTAGGAGGTAGTAATTGACTCAGGAGGTGGGACTTGGACACAAGGCCAAATTGAGAACAAGCTAAAACAGGGACAGGGCAAAAGCAGCTTTCCATAAGACACACCCACCAGCATGTCATATCAGTTACGACTGCCATGGCAACATCAACATTACCGCCCCTTTTCATGGCAACAACCTGATGACCCAGAAGTTACCACACTTTTTCTAGAAATGTCTGCATAACCGCCCCTTAATTTGCATATAATTAAAAGTAGGTATAAATAGAACTGCCTTTGAACTGCTACTCTGGGCACACTGCCTATGGGATAGCCCTGCTCCATAAGGAGCAGTGCCTCTGCTGCTGTACACTGCATTGCTATCTAACACCAGCTCGCCCTTGAATTATCTCCTTGGTGAAGCCCCAGTTTTATGGTTTACCTGCCCTGCATCAGGAGTACCTTAAGAATATAGGATACTATCTTACAGGATTCTATTTTTGTTCTGAACCAGTGACTGAACACGCTGCTCTTTTTTCCAAAGCAGGATATGAGAGTCTAGAACTGTGCTGTCCAATGTGGTAGCCACTAGCCACATCTACCTATTTGAAAACTAAAATAAAGTTAAAAATTCAGCTCCTCACATTAGCCACACTTTTCAGTGCTCAGTAGCCACATGTGGCTAATGGTTACCATATTGGATAGTATTACAGAAATTTCTATTGGACAGTATTGGTCTAGAATCAAAGTGGTAAGTCACTTGCAAAAATTTTGCTTTCCATTCTCATGACTGCTGGTTTAGAAGCTTTAGTAATCAAAGGAGGAATGCTTACACCAAGGTAAACATGTCATAGTCCCACTAGGCTGGAAGTTGACACTGCCACCTGTTTGGAGCATCTTCTTCCAGTGTGCAAAATAGAAGGCTGGGGTGGGAGTATGTGTGATTCTTGGCTGATGTATTAGTCAGTAAAGACTTACTTGTGCTTTGACAAGTGCCTCCCAGCTTTCAGTGGTTAACAAAGGTTTATTTTTCATTCACACTATTTGTCAATCATGAATCAACAGCTGCAGCTCTGCCCATGTACTCTTCATTGTGGGACCCAGGACAATGGAATATAGACCCTGTATGGAGCAGTACCAAGCTCATAGCAGAACCATATGATTAAAGTTTCCTCATAAAAGTCACTCACATTCAACTGGCTAGAGCAAACCACATGGCCAGCCTGATAGCAGTGGGATGGAGATATATAATCTTCCCAAGGAACTGTCCCATAGAAGTGTCCTTTGGGGACAGCCAAGGACTATTTTGAACAAAATACCACAGCTAGGATGATTGACCTAGACCATTAAGGGGAAATCATATTGCTGATACAAATAGGGGGGTGCACACATCTAAATTTTCAGATAATTTATCTTATCCCCCTCCCCAACCCCCACTTGTCCACAAGCTACAGCAGGTTGTCGATTAAATTCACCATTTAGTATGTAAGTTGCTGAACGACAAGATGGGACTGTGACAGGAATACAGTAGACATCACAGATATATAATGGACTGGGAACAGTAACTGACATTTTGTGTTGTCTTCCCCTGGGGATGGGCTAATGCATTTTTGAAAACTATGTTATGTGAGGCAGGGGCATTTGGGAAAGTTCATGAGTGAAAAGGATGTGGATATGGATACTGGGAAACCAACGAGTTGAATTACAGCAGACAACTTGCCAGCAATCATTACCCAGCATGCATCCCCTCTTCCTAATTGCACTCTATTTTCTTTGGGAAGTCTCTTATACAGCATTAAGCATTGTCTTGGTGTTTGGTGCTTCACTAAATTTTGGTGTCTGCCACACCACAGAAGCTAAGAAGATAGCTTCTTCCTCTAATTACCTTGGCTCCTTCCCATTTTCAACCTGGTTTTCAAGACTTTTTATACATCTGTGAGCTCCTAATGGACTTGCTATAAATTTCACTTTTTGCTTAAGGTAGTTAAGAGTCTATATCTATTCCTGAAAACAGTGCCCTTACTGATCCATCCACTGTGTGGTAGGCACTGTGCTAGGTGTCTTGTATACTTTGTCTCAACATTTCTCACTATCTACCAGCCTTATGGGAAAGACAGGCATGCAAGAGGCCAATTGCTAGTAAACAAGAACCACAGAACTTCTTCCTCTTGGCTAGTTATTTTAAATGGGGAGTGCAAGAACCATTATTACTGTAGGAATCAGGGTTGATCCTCACCAGCCAGGTAACAGGGAAGGGAAAGAAGCAGTTGGTAAGCTGTCTCCAACCTTTGCCCAGTGTTTTGAGGCAGAAAGAGAAAACCAACAACTCAATCTATCATCATAAGTAAAGCTGGTGATCTTTTCGACAAATGGTTCTGGGAAAACTGAGCATCCACATGTGAAAGTCTAAAGTTGATACCTTACATTTCATCACATACAAAAAACAACTAACAAATGAATCTGAAAATAAGGATCAAAGCCCTAAATTTAAGAGCTAAAATTGTATCACTCTTAGAATAAAGTATAGGTGAAAATCTTCATGGCCTTGGATTAGGCAATGATTTTCTAACTATGACACTAAAAGCACAGGCAAGAAAAAAAACAGATAAATTGGACTTTACCAAAATTAAAAACTTTGTGCATAAACTGATACTGTCAAGAGTACAATGGAGGCCAGACATGGTGGTTCATTCCTATAATCCTAGCACTTTGGGAGGCTGAGGCAGGCAGACCGCTTGAGCTCAGGAGTTTGAGACCAGCCTGGGCAACATGGTGAAACCCCATCTCTACAAAAAGTAAAATTAGCCAGGCACGGTAGCATGTGCCAGTAGTCCCTGTTCTTTGAGAGGCTGAGGCAGAAGGATGGCTTGAGGCCGGGAGGTCGAGGCTACAGTGAGCTGTGATTACACCAGTGTACTCCAGCTTGGACAACAGAGCAAGACCTTGTCTGAAGAAAAAAAAAAGAAAAAGAGTACAAAGGCAATCCACAGAATGAAAGAAAATATTTGCACATCACGTAACTGATAAGGGATTAATATTCAAGATATATATGAAGAACTTATAACAATACACAAACAAAACCCCAATTCAATTCAAAAATGGGCAAAGAACTTAAATAGACATTTCCCCCAAAGAAGATATACAAATGCCCAATAATGAAAAGATGCTCGATATCATTAGTCATCTGGGAAATGCAAATCAAAACCACAATGAAATACCACTGCACACCCATTAGAATGGCTATTACTAAACAAGCAAAAAATAAGTGTTGACAAGAATGTGGAGAAACTGAAATCCTCATGTATTGCTGGTGGAAATGTAAACCAGTGCAGCCACTGTGGAAAAGAGTTAGGCAGTTTCTCAGTAAGTTGGACGTAGAATTACCATATGACTTGGCAATTCCACTCCTAGATAGATACCTCAAAAAACTGAAAACATGCTCAAACTTATACACCAATGTTCATGGCACCATTATTCACAATAGTCAAAAGGTAGAAGAAACTCAAGAGTTCATCAATGTACAAATAAACAGATGTACAAAGGATGGAACAGATGCACATAGGATGGAATATTATTCTGCCATAAAAATTAATGAAATTCTTACACATGCTACAACATGGATAAACTTTGAAAACGTTATGCTAAGTGAAATAAGCCAGACACAAAAGACCAAATAGTATACAGCAGGTCCTTAAATAACACTGTCTTTTTCAATGTCATTTTGTTATAACATTGGTAAGAAAAAAATGGATTCCTTGGCTGGTGCCACTGCCTGCATGGATTGTCTCCAGGCCCTCCAGTTTACTCCTACCTCCCAAAGCAGCACACATTAGGTGAATGGGTGTGTCTACATGGTCTCAGTCTGGGTTAGTGCAGGTGTGTGTGCCCTGAGATGGGATGGCATCCTGTCCAGGCTCAGTTCCCACTTTGAGCCCTGAGCTGCTGGGAGAGGCTGTGGCCACTACAGCCCTGAACTGGAGTCATTGAGGATATCATTACCCTACTTGTTTTTATTAATCTTAAATGTATGTATAGCTGATATAGTTTGGCTGTGTCACCACCTAAATCTCATCTTGAATTGTAGCTTCCATAATTCTCACTTGTTATGGGAAGGACCAGGTGGGAAGTAATTGAATCACAGGGGCAGGTCTTTTCCATGTTGTTCTCATGATAGTGAATAAGTCTCATGAGAGCTGATGGTTTTATAAAGGGGAGTTCCCCTGCACATGTTCTCTTGCCTGCCACCATGGAGGACATGACTTTGCTACTCATTTGCCTTCTGCCATGATTGTGAGGCGTCCCCAGCCGTGTGGAACTGCGAGTCAATTAAACCTATTTCCTTTAAAAATTACCCAGTCTCAGGTATCTTTATGAGCAGCGTGAGAACAGACTAATACAATAGCTCACAGTTATTTCAATTTGTAATAGTATTACTGTTCGGGGCCTTTATTTACAAGTTTGATGATGTTTTTGTGACCAGAAATATGCCATAGGATCTTAACTGTTATTTATATCAAGTAGCCTATAGTATAACAGGTTTCTTTATATGTTGTTTTGCTGAAAGTCACAGTTTCCAAGAACCCATTGATGATGTTAAGAAGACTTGCTGTATTATTCCATTTGCAGGGGATATGTAGACTAGGGAAATTCCTTGGGACAGAAAGTAGAATAGAGGTTACCAAGTTCTGAGGGTAGGGGAGAATACGGAGTTGCTTCACGGGTACAGTTTCTGTTTGGGATGAAAAAGCTCTCTTTATAGATAGTGGTGATGGTTACACACATTGTGAATGTACTTAATGGCACTTAACTGTACATTTAAACATGGTTAAAATGGTAAAGTTTGTTATGCATTCTTTACTACAATAAAAAAACTATGTAAAAAAAAGATAAAGCTGATGCGATCTTCCTTGAGAAGCTAATTCGGGTGGCTAATGCTGATCAAAGATGTTTGGAAAAAAGGTCCCCCTACTGCCAGCTTTTATATATATACATTTTGTACAGGTTATTTTCAATTATGATGGGAGATCAATCTAGCAAATTTAAATTAATTTTCATTTTATACAATAATCCGTATCACTGATTTTTTTGTTTTGAGACAGAGGCTCACTTTATCACCCAAACTGGAGTGCAGTGGCGTGAACATAGTTCACTGCAGCCTCAACATCCTGGGTGCAAGTAATCTACCCACCTCAGCTTCCCAAGTAACTGGGACAACAGGTGTGTGCCACCAGCCTGGCTCATTTCTGTATTTTTTGTAGAGACAGAATTTTGCCATGTTTCCCAGGCTGGTCTCAAATGCCTGGGCTCAAGCCATCTGCCTGCGGCAGCCTCCCAAAGTGCTGGGATTAGAGGCGTGAGCCACTACGCCTGGCCCACTTACTTTTTGTCTTTCCCATGCATCACAAGAAAATGATTGGAAATACTGTCACCAAATTTGGAAGTTTAAGGTAGTCAAACTTAAAATATAGGCTCTGTGGCAAACATAAAATCCACAATCTACTGTGGTGGTACCAGAAGCACTTCAGAGATAAGGAGTCATTATCTAGAGATGAACTCAAGGCTTGTGCCTCGGCTGATGCACAGCAGAATGCAGTAGATACAGCCAAGTTCCCCAGATGAACTGCCTGCCAAGTCTAAAGGCAGAAATTCCGAACTGCAGGTGTGGGTGGCAATGAGGCCTTGACAGGAGCAGCTTAGGCTGTAGCATGTTTCAGGGTTAGTGACAGCAGGGGTTTATTTAAGATTGGTTAATAATTCTCCCCAGCAGCTTTGGGTCGGAGCTGGAGCGGTAGCAAGATGAAGCATCTAGTAGGGAGCAGAGCCCGCTGGAATGGGTTTGGTTTTTGGTGCTTACCGCTTAGATTCAGAGAATTTCTACTCCAGACTTACAGTCAGCAAGAAGACATCACTGTTTTACCTCACGTCCTAGCCACAACTGGTGTAGGTTACTGTTTTAGAATGGAAGAAAGGAGAGCACATGGGGTGGAGGGAAGCTTTCTGATAAAACTAAGGGTTTGGCAATGTTTTTATCCAAATTACCATATTCTGAATGAATGGACTTTGTGTAACAGCTTCATAAGTGGCTCAAAAATAGGCACACAGACATCTTACAATAGTTTCATCAGAAATAAATTACTGATAAATCGGAGGAATTGCTTTACAATGTTTTAAAAATTATAAAATGTCCATTGTGAAAAACTTGAAAAACAGGGAATATGACAAACTACCAAGTTCTTGAATGTTTTTTGCTCTAATTCCACCTTCTGAACATTAATGTTGTTTTGGAGGATGGGAGAATGGTGGTAGCGTGCAGCAGCAGCACTGAAGCAAGAGCAAACAGGAAGCCTCAAAAAGCCTTATGTGGCCCCAGTCTCTCTGCTCCCACGCACGCTCTCAAAGTGCACCGTTAAAATTAAACCACTTCTGGCACATGCTGGCCAGATGCTAGCCAGGCCAGCTACAAGGTACTCAGCTATGGTAATGAAGAATGTTTCCTACTGTGGACTTACAGGTCTGTCAGGACCACTGCCAAGTCTCTCTACAGCCCAGAACACTCCACTCAGGTGAATTTTCCTGACTGGACAATCAGCCAAAATCATTTAAAGGCTGCTAGGTTGGCGGCATCACTGTACTGGGTGAGAGAACAACTTCTCCATGTATTATTAAAATGCCACTGGAGAGTAAAGCTGATTTGAGATAAGCAGCGTTTTTCATAACTGGGATGCCTACAAACAGTGACAGCTCTTTTCAAAAAGCAAAGGACATAAAAAGCAGGCTTTTTCTTAGGGATACACTTTATCTAAACCTCTCTCTTGACCCCCTTAGGGAATCTAAGTGCAGAAAGTTCCTGGCAAGAACACTATCATCACTGGCCTCTGCTGCCTTCTCTACGTAATGCATACCTGTTTCCTATGCTGGAAAACTCTTTCTACTTAGCTCTGCCTATGCAAATTTAACCTTACCTTTAAAGCCGGGTGTTCCCACTCCCCCACAAATGCAGGAACATGAACCTCCTCCTAATTATGAGTCCTTATAATGAGACCATTTCATGTGGTCCCAGCCTCTCTGCTACCAGCACTCATCTCAAATAGCCCAGTTCAAATAAGACTATGTCTCCTGGCAAAAATAGAATGCCAATCTCATCTTCTATAGACACACACAGATGCACAATCTTCTTCAGTCATCAAATACACATTGAACACCACAGTAGAGACTAGGCTTGTTCACAAATATTTTGATTTGTTCTTTCAGGCCCTCCTGAACTGCCAATGTGACTTGCTTTGGCCAATGAAACAATTCAGGTAGGGGGAACAGCTAGAGCCAAGTGCCTGTAAGACCCTAGGGCTTGAGTGGGACAGGCCTGTTCTGAGGTCAGCCATAAGACCAGTACATCAAAAGCAGACTGAGGAAGGTGAGTTCAAGAGGTCACAGGGACCAGATAAGATACGGGGCTTTGCAGGCCACTATAAGGACGCTGGCTTTCTCTGAGTGGCAGGGATTTGAACAGAGGAATGACATGATCTGAGCAGGCACAGGGAGGATGCAGGGATTCACTGAGAATGAGGGGAGGGGTAATTTTCAGCTGAACCTTCCAACTTAACCTTCACTGCCAAAGGATGTTTAAAGCTTCCCAGGTCACTCTACCTTGCTGGCAGGTTGAGAACCACTACTTCAGAGAAGTCAGGGAACCGATAACAGAAGGGAAATCTACAATCCTTTATTTTAAACCTAGTTTTAATCGCTTTGCTAATCAAACCTATGACAGTTGACAATCAAAGTTGCATTATTTCCTCCTCCCCCTAACTCACCCCCTCTGGAGGGGAGAGTTAAAAACGTAATGGGGGAATGGGGGGTGGGGAAGAGACATGACTAATTTTCCAAGCATTAGAGACTGCTATAAAACATAAGGATGATTTATAAGGTGGCTAACTTCATAAAAACATGATTTTCCTAACTTTTAGAAAACATACCTTCTTTTTCACTTTTAACAACACTTCTTGCCCTTAGTATTTATCTCCTTTTCTTCCCCTCTTCCACCTTCCCTTTTCCTCTTCCTCCCTTGCCAAGCAGAAAAATGCCAACTTCATTAAATGACTTTGAGTTAAAGTCGAAGAAAATCACATATTCTAAGATTAAAAAGTACATTTTCACATATTCAAATTTTTATACCCAAAGGATTTTTGAACAAAAGTGACATTCAGTCCAAGAAACTAAAATATCAAAGATGGTTCCAAGAGATTCAGAGAACCGACCACATAATCTTCAAAAATTGCTACTGTATTCTTCCTTATCTCAAATTATGGAGACTTGCCCTCCAGGAAGTTTCCTTCTTGGAACCCTGCTCCTCTTGGGATGAAGCTTTTACTGACACTGCGGTCCTGTCAGATGCCAAATCCATCTGGTCGTGAAGCAGGGAAACCTCTGAAGGTCAAGTTGAACCAGTAACACTACTGACAGTCACTGTAGAGTTGACCTTGAACAAGGATATTTATACATGCATATGTAATACACTTAAAACCAGACTGTCATTCAACAGTCTAGCTTATTTGATATGTTGCAAAAATCAGGACAGAGCACATGGCAAACAAATCCTTTATGAAATTCGAGGAGGCAGAATTTCATGACTTACTTTCCTAAGAGTACTTACAGAAGCCCTAAAACAGAATGTGGCCTGGGGACCTATACATTTAAAACAAAAAGAAAGAAGGCAACAACAAAAAGCAAGCATCCTGATTTCAGATGTGAAAGTAAATTCTAAGGAAGGATACCCAGGGAGTTTCTTTTCTGTGATCTAGGAACAAAAACAGTTTCACTGGCCTTACCAAATGCTAAGACTGCTTTCATTTTATTTAGGATCATTGCAGCAGGATATGTCTGTTAAAATACATCAGGAAAGGTGAACAGTTATAAAAGTCAAACTTATACCAAGTGCATGAAGACTTATTTGCTATGCCTAATAAGTTTAAAAAGCCACTTATGTGCCTCCACTGTATCCAATTACTAGAAAATTTTTTTGTTAGGACTGTTCTGGAAACTTTTAGTTAAAAAACCCTTTCAGCATTGTTAGTAGGCAGTTAAAAGTTCAATGGCTAAAATAATTGAGAATAGCTCTGCTCTTATGATTTACAGTGAATCTTCACAAAAATATTTTCGTTAAATATTAATAGAATCAAATATACATTCAAGACTGTCACATAGAATTAGAAGAACAATCCCTGAATGGTTTCAGTATGCTAATGTAAGGTACACATCTAATCCCTTTGACCCAGAACAGTTACACTCTTCTAGCAAATGCTTTGATTTTAATGCTAGATAATTTTTAGCTGTTACCAAGACAAACACAAATAGTAAAATAAAATACAAAAAATATATTTAGAAAAGGTGCAGCATGGCCATAGCCTAAGTCAGAGTTTGAGTCGACACCGAGAACAAAGTTAGAGCCCTCAGTCACTTTTAACAAAGACTGCACTTTAAAGAACAATTATTTTCAGAGAGTTACTCACTGATGTCTCCAAGTCACAGACTAAATTGGATCCACATGTCAACACCCCAATAAAATATTAGAAGGAACTCTCTACTCACCTCAATTACGTAATTCAAAATAAATCCTTAAAATCATTTCCCCCATCTTTAGTCTTTATTATATTCCTCCCTGAACACTTAAATTCAGCAACCTTTCCTTTCCCAGTCACTGCTGGAATAACATTTCTCATACTGATGTTGACCTAATGCTAGAGCATCTGTACACATTTGATTTGTGTATTTTCAAGCCTCACATTTGGAAATTTGTCCAATTATACACAGCTTTTCTTTAAATGTCTCATCCAGTTCTTAAAAGACTTAAAATAATGAGAGAAGTACCAAATACTGACTTGCAATCTGATCATTCAAGAATAACAATTTCAGAAACAAATTAAATTAGATAAAACTGCCATTTTTGTAGATCAAAAATCAAAATATTGTAAATACTGCTAGTTCATATTGATTTCTGGAAAAACTTTCGTGTAGCTATAGAGAAGTGCTTTGGTATGGAAGACACAAGCCTGTATCTAAACTATCACAGAAACATGTTGAATGTTTAGCTAATTCACTATTCAGGCACTCTGAATCACCTTAGATAGGGTATCAGAAGAAATACACACAATGCTCATGTAAACAACAGGCAGCCAGAAGAGCAAAATCTTTTACCAACATCTGGTAAGTTGTTGGTTTTGTGGCAAGTAAGCAAAGTTCTATAGAGGGCATGCAAACCAATTTCCCAGCGTAATTCATTAAAAAATATAGTACTTTTCAACTATAATAAAATTGGACTTGATGGGAAGTTTAATCTGAGCTATTAAGTGATGGGAAATTTAATTTGAACTATTAATTGATAAAAAGGAAAAAGAGAAGGGCACTCCAATAAAAGTTTCTCAGTAATAAATTAAGAAAAAAGAAATAAAACAACTTAAAGTAGCTTCGACATTCAAAAGAAAAGCTTCAAAGCAGGGTGAAGGGGGAACCCAAACCCAAAAAAACCCATGAACAAAACTGAATGATACAATTTGACGAGTGAAGAGGTTCCATTTACATATAAATCAAATAAAACCTTATTTGCCTTACTTAACCTTACTCAGTTCTAAGACGTTTTACCTTTGGTTATGAAGCTTCATTACTGTTCTATTACACATTTTACAATAAAAAAAATAGGCTCTTGTGGCTCACAGAATTTCACTTTAATTAACAGTTCAACTCTAAAAATTCTCTAATTATAGAAGCCATGACTAGAATCAATTAAACCGGTAAGTCACTTTCAGACACGAACACAGGATATAATATAGCCAATGATCAGAACTGGCAGAGGAAATAAACACCTCCTTTCTGCATCCTAAAAACACACACATTAAAGTGCCATTTTGAAGCAGGCACTATACCACAGATACTAGGTGAGGAAGTCCTTTCCCAGACCACTCCCAATTCCCAATTTCAACTCTTCAAGGGAGTAATCATCTATTAGAAGACAGACAAATGGGAATGTTTTTACCAAAAATAAATTACTCTGGCTTCTTTATTTCTAGAATGTTTCATGACAACTAACCATCAACTGAAACTTTCTGGCTTTCAGTAAACTTCCTAAAATCAGGAAGGAACAAATCTAGTTCAAATTCTCTCAGATTTATCTCTCAGTTGAAAAAACATCTTTTAAGGTCTTCCAATAGCTAATTTCAAATTTTCCAGGTTTCTTAGAATAAAAATGCTGCTTGCAATATTAAACAACCATAAATACACACACATTATGCAATTGCCTGTTTATTTAGTGGCACCAGTTTTGCAAACTAGAAATTATTTCTACTTTTCATCTAACATACAATCTGCAACCATTAGCAGGCTGAATGCAATTTTTCAATGAACTTGAAAATAAACAGTACATTCTTAAAGTTAGAACTGAATTCACATATTTTCTTTGGACCAGGAAATAATACATAATACAAAATATACATTTATGGAATTTCTTTAAAAGTGTGGATCACATAAACTGCAAAGTGGGTGAGTTGCTATGAAGAATTTTGTTACACACTGTAGTTAAGAAAAATATTTCTGCAATTATATTAGTCTTAACATTTATAGAGTTTAAAAAATGAATCTCTATATAATGCAACATGCTTTTAACATGTACATGTCTCTCCACTCATAACGTTTATACAAATTAAGTGATATAACTCATTTCAAGAGTGAAATCAATCAGTATTGGGGCATATCACTACAAACAAGGTACTTTCCTGCAGATATGCTATTTAGTCAAGGGATAACCAGGTAAGACAATGGTTTGTTTCTGTGTTCCAGAAGTCCCACAAATGGCAATAAGCTGTAATTAAACATCTGATTTTGGCAACAAATGCAAAATTCTGTTTGTTACATTGTACTTAACTATATTTTAGGAATCTCATTAACTCTGTGCATTGGTGGTGGTTGTCTGTGTTGGATGTTAACATCCTGAATTAGTACGTAAATAACCTAATTCCTTAGAATATGAAATGAATTAAACATTTAATGAATTCTAATACTAGAAAGCTCAAAACCTTAAAACCTGGAGATCTGACAGGTAAATGTATTACTTGTTAACATAGTATATCTGCACTATGAAGGCCAAAAATGTTCCAGATACATTCAATTTCTGTTTTCTCTCTTTCCTATTGAATTTCTAAAGTGGCAAATCTTAGAGAAAGACATTAATCTCCAAAACTTCTGAATTACTATGTTTTTTTCACCTTTTAATCACTCTCCCCCCAAATATAGTATTTTTTTAAAAGTGTATTTTAATGTCAGATTCTAGCCAGGCCCTCCACCTACCTCTAGAGTGAAACAATTCCTTAAAATACACTCAAGTTATTTTCATGCCCTTGAAATATATTTTTGGGCTTTGCAGGAAAAGGGATGATGCCCTACTGTACTTTAGAATGGGCTCTTAACCATGGGGTCCATGAACCACTACAATATTGTAAACTTTAGTGAGATATGTATGTTATATATGCATTTTCCTGGGTAAAGGAGTCCCTAGGATTCGTCAGTCTCACAAGGCCTGGTGACCCCAAAAGAAGCATTGCTAAAATGATTTTGTGTCATTCACTGTACCTAATTAGGATATAACTAATTTTGTTCCGCAGCTACCCAATCTCTTACATCAATCTAACTTACTTTAGATAGTACCATACAAATGCACGTTACTAAATAGTCTTATACTGGATCAGGAGGACTATATAAAAGAAAAACTCTAAACAATTTTTCTAAACATTTAGTTTAATGAGAAAACCATTAGTTGAAAACTGGGTTTTGGAGCAATGAAAAGAAATGAAGGGTTGGGTTTTCTAGTGAAGAAACATTGTATTAATTCTTCTCAGTTGTTTCTATGATGAAGAATCAGTAACTCTTACTAATTTCCTTGCTGGAAAAATCAAATTTTCTGAAGCAGCAAAGGTTGATTCTTGTTGGTTTATGTGACACAATCGTTCTTATAAATTTACAGCCAGGTACAAGGAAGACTTTCCTATGGCTTTTAAAACAATTAAGAGTAATCCTTCCCTAGCTATCCCACTGCCATTTCCCCATTCCTCCATCTCCCAAGTTTTCTCATTTTCAGCCCGGTTTAACACAGTATTAGCTGGCCTTGATGAAGTAACACACTAAGCTTTCTTGCTCAAGAAAATGGAATTGTCCTGTTTCTGTTTGAAAAAAAGAGAAAACACCAAGAGGAAAGTAGAGGAAACGAGGGCAATATTTCGTGCAGGATAAGGAAGAAAAAAAGTCAACATTATCAACTTAAACAATCCTTTTTCTCCATCTCATAAAAATATAAGTTGTCAACTGCAATTTCAATACCATTATAAGTTTTTCTAATTAGCACTCCTATCTGCTAGTAATATAAATAGGAAAGCAGTGAGAGCAGAAGCCACTATCTTAATATACAGAACAACTGAAAGGGAAAGAACCTGTGAACAAAATTACAAAATGTTCATTTGACAATGAACTGGAACCAATGCCTCTCATCATTTCTATTGAGCGTTTTGACTATCAGTAATAACTAACATTTAACTGAGACTTATTATTTTGATCAACAAAACAATACAGTATTATACATTTTGAAAATGTATTCTTAAATATTTCAAGCATATTCCAAGGTAATATACAATTTAAAACATATATAAACCAAAACACATGGCACATAATTGAAGGAAGTAACACCAAATTAGGCTTCTAAAATTTTGAACTCTTAAGAAGGCTTCCTAATGCCTAAAAGAAAAACTAGAAGACTAGATACTGAAAAAATGATAATCTCACTAGCAGTATCTGTGAGCATATAAAACTCTTTAAGGTCCCTTAGAAGAAAAACCTCAAATGAGAAACAATTATATACTAAGATATTTACACATATTTTCTAATACGAAATCCGAATACTGTACAAACAGCCAAGTTTGAACTAAAAGTATATACCATGAAATTCAAAATTAAAATAAAACAAAAAATGGAGAAAAAAAGCAGTACCCAATTTCATCAGTCCTTTCAGAAATCACAAGTTGAACTCCAAATGAGTTTGTCCAGTAAAGATGGGCAGTGAAATTATTTTAAAATATTAAAACATAGTAATAATTTGGTTAAAATTTGACATTAACACTGGCAGTGTGTTACAAAAACACAGAGTTCTACCTAAGATAAATTTAGCTAGAGATATTTACATTTTTAAATGCCTTAAACTCAAACCCCACCTACATTTCCATGGCTGGAGAATTTTCAGAAATCTATTACCTATTCCTCTGAGTTACTGCTGTCAGCAGGAAGAATAAAGGCCATTCGATAAATGCAATCAAGCATACTGAATGGGCTTAAGCCTCTTCAATCCAATTTTATTCTTATGCTAAGCAAATTTTTCTTCTGAATGATTTTTAACTTTGGAGAGAAGAAAATAAACTGGAGAAGAGTTTTCAGGTGAGTAAAGGAAGTTTATAAATAAGCTCTTTAGGGCAGGGGCCTGCCTTGATTAGCTAAGTACCTAGTAGATAACGGGTGGGCAATAGCTTTTTTTTTTTTGATGAGTGATCCAGTTATAATACTAACATACACTAGATTATAAATTGTCCAAATGTAAACTTGAAGCCAAGGATCTACTCATTTCTTTACAGTCCCAAGGTGCTTAGCCTAGAACAGTGTTTTACCGATAATACTCGAAACATTTTGTAAAAAAAACTGAGTTATTAGCTGGGTTAATAAATGGTCATATGAATGATCACTAAAAGTATTGCTGTAAGTCAGATTACTTGAATTACATAACTAATTTATTACTTAATCCAAATTTCTTAATGTTGAGATTAGTATAAAAAACTAAGTGGCTAGAGCAGTTGCATTAAGTACTCTAGAAGCAAGTTAATGCACTATAAAGTAAGTGTCTGAGATACTTCCAAAGCTGAATTAAGTATCACTTTGATTTTTTTAAAGTAAGCGCTCATATTGATAACTGCTTCTATTGTCATAAAGTATATTCCCAAGAAAGTGGAAATTAGGAGATTCTACCCTGTTAAAACAATGAAAGAAAGGTCAGTGAAAAGCCTGCTATACAAAATGTTATTTCCTATTCATAGCAGCAAATAAGACATTTAAGTGATAAAAGTATATTTTGAGTACTATATTATCATCACACAAGAACTTTTTCCCTCCAAAGAACAGAACACATCAAACATTTTTGAGGCATTGCCCTGAGATGCTAATTAGCACAAAAAAAGGGGATGAGGGTGAAGAATTTAAGTGGTACAAGAATGAAGTGCACAGTAGAGGTGCAAAAGTGCCTTTAAAACGTACTGTTGGTTTCCCCCACTATTACCTCCAGGAATCAGGAACAGTCTGCTGTTATAATGTATACTTCCTTCCTGTATTTTTATAGTAAAAAAATTATTAGTATGGCAGTGCTGATTCATGTGGAAAAGATTTAGTCTTCTGAGATCACTCAAATACAGTTCTCTCTTGTTTCCAAGCCTAATTTCAATACTAATAATTTTGACAGGAATATTTTAATTTTCTCTTGTTTAAAGACTCAAAACAAAAAAAGGCCGTAAATATGCTGTTATGGTTTGAAATATAGCTTTCCATCACATACTCTTGCTTGTGATTTAAGTTGTGCATCTCAAAAGATTATACAGTCCAGTTCAAAGTTTTGCAATTTCTGGAACTAAAACTGTCTACTTAAAACATTAAGGAACTGGCTTGTTATAATAGGGATTTAGCTTTCAGTACCAGTATGTCTGGTAATTAAGTCTATAATACAAGCACTGGTATTCATTAAATGCACATTTAGATACTTGCAAAGCCATAACTTAGAACATTATCATACTTCGCACTCTACCACAGATTTAGACATTAAGTATTTATTGTAAGTATGGAATTGGTTCTGTAATTTCAACTGATACGAATTCCTAAATATAAATAGTACTTCAGTTTTTCTTCATTCATGCTGGAATAAGATATAAATTAAATACAATTAAGTTACATTTAATCACCTCACAAAATAAGAGGGATAATGAAAAAATTTTGCTGGTATTTAACTACTTAAATCTGAGACATTTCACATTACTTTCCCCACTACTCCCCTAACTTTACATTAATTTTAAGGCTATATATACAAATATGTATATTTCCAAGTTAGGGAAAAAACAAATATAACAAAATGGACTATACTGGTTTTTATACACAAAGTTTTGATTTTGTATTCAATGTTGTATTTTAGTCTTACATTTTAATAGTTTTCTAGTGGGAATCTGCCTACTGAATGATTACATGGTGATAAATACAATATTCAACCTAAAGAGACAAAAATACAGAAGGGCACGGAACAGTAATCTTTTCAATGTGACAGATTTTAAAACTTACTTTCACATGCTTAATCAGAGGAATTTAAGCCTAAATTAAATTAGGTTATTTTTACATCTACAATTCCTTAAGCTTTGAAAGTTACTTGTAAAGGCCAACGGCTAAATATTATCAACATGCTATATTTCAAATCACAAATACATCTTAACCACTTGGATTCTAAAGACATGGGCCAATTAAAAATCACGGGCAAACACACACAAACACACACACACACACCCCTACCATACAGTGTTAGATTGTCAAACTTTGACAATTATTTTAATTAAACTGAGGCAAATCCAAGCTGATACACATCTTAATGAAAAATAAGCAGCCTGAAAGAAACTATATAAAAAATAGATTAAGGTACAACCAAGAATTAAATCTTTTAGTCTTTCTAATGGAAGGAAACACTTTCATCTATGCCTTGAGTAACAGTGTTGTCCAATTAAAAGAGACTAACATCTTTCCCTATGAGAAACGTCTCATTACAATGGCACAGTGTTTTAAAAGGCCGGGGTAAAAGAGGAATTACACATACATGATTAAATTTCTTGTTTGTTAAATCAAGCTTTATTGATAAAATGGAATTCAGAATATCTTACTAGGAACAGCAGCAGGCCCAGCCAATCATGATAGTAAAAATGTGGCAGTTTCCTACTATATGTAGGAAGCTGCTGCTTATCAATTAGTAATTAAATGTAAGGACTTGTAAAAGAGGTGCAAAGAAACAAGGCATTTAGCCCCAAGATTGAGATTCTTATGAATACACTGTATTATTACCTGCAATACTCATGGAAACAACGAAGGAACATCCTGAAAGACAGTTAAATGAAGGGACTGGCTTTATCAACAATGCCAACTCCCCTACCAAGAACATTTAAGATAGTTTTCAATAACTCCTTGGATGTTCAGCTTTGTAAGATTTTGAGATTATTTTCCATAATCATCTGCACATTTGAACGTCTAGCTGACATGGCTGCTGCTCTCCCTGTTCCAACCCCAAGTCCAAACACAACATGACTTGAAACGGCTATATATCTGTTGCATCACACAATAAGCCAAACATTTCTTGTAACTTTGATAGTGATTTAAAGCAGTTCATAATTAAATATGAGCATTTTGTACAAGGACAATTACACTTTACAAAAAAACAAAATCATACAACAAAAATTGCTGGAGTCTGATTTACAACATGAATTATGGTTTGAAATCACGTTTACATAAGTCTCAAATTTACAAAAAAAAAAAAAATCAGTTCTGGGCTAGCTGTTGTACTGCTGAAGTTCTCTGATGTAATCATTCTCACCCATGTCATATCCCCTTCCTTAAAGTTGAGGATGGATGTTAAAAGGTTCAACAAAGTTGAGCTGTACTCTCCTTTGGAGGTGAAGGTAAACTCCATGACTAGATGAGCAGTTTTACCACATATCATCTGTTGATGTAGAGTCCTTCATAAAAGGAAGCAAAACAAGAACAATGTTAAAATTTAGCAGTGCCAAAATACACCATACTTTCTAGATAATGGAGAAAGATAATGTTCTGTAAAGATGACTTTTAGAAAATAAATGTTTTTTAAAGTATATATGTGTATATATGAAATATCAATGTTTAATCTGTTCAAATAATTGTTAATCCTTTGTTTTGTTTTTGGAAAATATTTGAAATATGGTTTTATGGTGAGGCTGACCAAATTTATTATTACTAAATCAATAAATATATTAAAAAGAATTTTTTCTTTAATGAAATCCAATACAGTTTTAGAATACCACTTTTACAAACCTTTATCGCATCAGAAAAGATTAAGAACTCAAGTAAGATGAGATGTGAAGAAGCTTCATAATGCAATACATAAAATATTTCAGAGCTGTGCCCACATGATTTTTAAGTTATCACTTTTCTATAAACATCATACAACAGAATTGCAATAGAACACTTAACTGGAGAGTATGGCATTCTAATATCTATTTATGCAAACAATTCTGTAATATTTAAGTGAAGTGTATACTTCGGGATTCCTGACAAAGGTAATTCCAACCATATAAACTATTTAGTGGAGACAAACATTCTGAAGTTCTGCTGCAGCTGCTTACAAAACTCAGAATCAGACAAGATTCTGAGTAGAGATAGTCCCAACTTCGAAAAAAAAAAAACCATTTAGTGGAGGCAAACCTTCTGAAGTTGACTGCTTGTAAAGACTTAAAAAATCCAGAATAATTCAAAAGGACTTTCTTCTTTTTTTGAGAGAGGTGGCCACTCACCATGATTATGTCCTCAATCACTAGAACTGTGGTGCAGGAGAGATCAGAGCAAGCAGAGTTCAAAGCAATCAATCAGGGGTGTGTGTAAGAGAATGGGTACAGTGAACAGCTCTGCAAAAACAGGTAGGAAGGATATGCATTTAGAGTGGAGGGGAAAGGAAAGCAGAGGGAGCTAAAATGCTACTTACAGTGTCATCATTTTTGTAAGGATTCAGTCTATTGTAAACAGCTTCAATAACATTCCTCCTAAGTGTAAAAAAATGCAGAAAATTAATTCTTCAGAAAGCAAAACACTGCTTAATAACTCATAGCCAGGTGTTTATTAAAATTTCTAAGATAATCTTATACTCAGAAATTATTTTAGTTCTTTCTTGCTGTCAACAGTGAGCCTCACTTTAAGATATTTGGGCCCCTATGTTAAGTAGAGGTGAGTTCACTCTAAAACGCCTTATAACACTCTACCAACCCAGTTAATAGAAGGCTAAAAATTACAGATTAAAAAAAAAAAAGTCCATATAGTCTATCTCCATTTGAACTGGTTTAAATGGTTATGAGTCATCAATGGCAATGCCATTCTTAAGATACAATACTAACATAAGCTAGGTAAGAGTTGCATTGTAGTTTTGAAGAATCAGAGTATACTTTATAAAGCTTCTACTTTTCTTAATGCCCTTTTTAATAGTTCTATTAAAACTGAAATGTGAAATAAGACATTTCCATGACAAGTCTAGGAATTAGTTTTGAGTAACACTTTATTAAAAATCTGTAGTGTATTTACAAGTTATAGTCTCCCTACTTCTAAAGTTGATTTGACGCAATTTTATAGATCGTTTCATAGAAAGCCGTATGGAAAAAAAGTTTCCAAGAAATAAAAGCTTCAAACAGGAAGTTCTACAATCACTATTTAGTGATTACAAAGAACATGGTCACACTTGCAAAACACGGTAGAGAATCGAGAAAATCAGTCAATAATGTATCTTCACTGTAAGTACAAGAAGTCTTCACTTGTAGTTTTAGCACATTTACTCTATATCCAAATTCAAGACAAAGGTATTTGCAAGTTTTATGTTTGTAAGTCAATTATATGGATATTTGAGGTAAAAATGTTTTAAGCCTTGGAACTGCTTGAATTTTCCACTTTATTATGTAAAGATGTAACCTTAATATTTAACACAAAGTAGTCCAATTCTATGAACTGAAGTGGAAAGGGAAAAGACAAGAAATATATTCTTCTTCCCTGACACCTAAAACCAACTAACCAGCAATCAACAACCAAAAACACTGGGAAAATCAGACATAGAAACATCGTCCATAAGAGGAAAGGGAATTTTCAGGGTGTTAAATTACTCAGGGATTGACCAAATCAAATTATACCACTACTAATGATGACACTTAGAATTTTGTAAATTTTTAATGTAGTGCTATGTAATTTAGTTTAAAAATTCTTTCAGTGTATTACCTCATTTATGCTCTATGAGGAAATCAATGCCAACCAAACTTCCAATAAAGACAACCCTCACTGCAATTAGTTACAATGATACTGATATCTAAGTCTAAACAAGCTCTAGATAGTCTAACACTAAAAAAAAATTGAAATCACAGGTTAAAACACAGACAAATGCATCAGTTCAGAAATTAGGTAAACACACATTTTATCAATGAATACCTAACATTTTCATACACTGACATAAAGCGTAAGAGTGTACAGAATGTAACTTACTTGCTTGCCAATTCACCCCCTGGTGGGAGGCTGGGGATGTTCTCACTCGCTAATGTGCGCATCACATGGACTAAGTCGGGGACGCCTTCCCCCTGCTTCTTTATGATTTCTGGGAATCAGAAGTACTTTTTTTGTAAGTGTTATCCAAATTTAATTAAAAAGAAAACCGAAACAAAGATAACCTAGCTTTTTAAAGATGGCATTTACCACATCTGAGATATTTCTAATCTGGTATCATTAAAAAAAAAAAAAAAAAAAAGGTTGACCTTTGAAGATTTATGACAAAAAATGCACAAAATGACACATAAGATTAACTTCAAATCAAAACTAAAATATGAAAAAATATTTCATGTTAAATCAGCATATTATATAATCAAGGATATGTGTGCACAAGTGAGAATATCCTTTCTTAAGATGTCAACTAGTTACTTCTTACATCACTTCTCTCTTTAGACTGGAAACATGTTTCCTGAACTTTGCCCTATATAATACACTGCGTGGAATTTTAAAAAACAAACAATTTCAAGATTTGAAAATAATAACCCTTAATTACAGGGGAATTTATAGATTATATACTAACTCAATTACTTTATGTATATATTTATATTTGTAAAATGATACTTAAATAGCATGCACAGATTATGTACTTGAACATCACTGTCTCAGTTTAATTCTTCTCTAAAGTATCTTTAAACAATATACTGTATAGATATATAATACCATTTCCTTCATTGATTACTTGAACAAAGCCTTGAATAGAAAAGGCCTAAATTTCCTTACACAATGCTTAAAAAGAGAACCATCTGATAAACCATACAACTGCATTTAAAAGAATTTTAAAATATCCAGTTATTAAAAGGGCACAGCAATATGATCTGTAGTGCTGTTGTGCAGATGCATACTGTTATTCACATCACAGAATATAAAAAATTATGAACAAAGAACATTACAAAGAACTCTAAAACTATTCCTCTAAGTATAAAAAGTCTTCACTTGCAGTTTTAGCACACATACTCCACATGCAAATTCCAGTCAAAACTATTTGTAAGTTATATGTTCAAGTTTTGTTGAGTTTTTGTTTTTCAATGTTTACAGTAAGAAATGGTATTTTCTTCGTCATTAGTGGGGCAAGAAATCATCATTCTGCTTCTCAATTTGTAAATACCTTTGAAAATAACAATGCATACAAAGATTCATCCTTCAATCAGGCCTCAAAATTTTTAAAGAAGACATGGCTACCCATAATATTTCTTTAAATGGTTCAAACTGTCCTTTTAGAATAAAGGCCAAATTTTTACCATCTATTACTTTTTTGCCTTAAAAAAAAAAAAAAACAGTCTTAAATCTGAACAAAAAGCAAGGATCTCAGATTTGGTTTGCCAAGTTCCTTTATTGTGTAATCTTTAACATCTAGTATATTTGTTCTACATGGTTCTAATGCTGGAAATCTGCTGTACAAAAATAAAGGGATTTGATGTTTACCTAAACTGCACAATTTCACAATCTAAAACTAATACACTTAACATACAGTCTCCACTAAGCCAATACAATTATTTGGACAGATAACTAGATACAATAGAAATAAACACTGATGATAAGTTGAATCAATAATGGTTTCAGGTCTAAAAAACATTACCTTGAATCATCTATACTTGATGTATCTTACATCTCTTTTGTTAAAATATAAATTAGGATATTTTAACTGTGAAGAAAATTACAGGAAAACAAATTCTCGTGAAAAAATAATGTAAAGCTTTAAAAACAGTTAATATCTCCTATTCCACGTGGGAAAACACATTTAAACTACCTGACCATTCATACTATACTAGCCTTGCTTCTGTCTGCTTTCAAAAAAGAAAAAGAAATGAATTTTTAAGAAATATTCCTTTAATTTCTGTTATCTATACGTTTTACTTAGAATTGTAAAGACTGAACGCTTCTTCTAAAGAATATTTATGTATAGAAGATCCATGTTTCACATACATATACACGAACACATTCTGCTCCTTTCCACTCCCCTCCACCAAGTTTCAGGGATTCTATCAGTTATCTTCAAATTAGCAACTTTAAAGCTAAGGTAGTCAGTAGCAAAGATTTTGAAAATATATACATAAAAGTATAATTTTAAATTGGTTTAGAAGGACCACAAAATTAATAGTATAAATTATGAGCTGAATCTTTTCACACCCCCAGAGACTCAAGTATTTAGAAGGGAACAAATAACAGAAAAGGAGAGCTGGAAGGCCTTTCCTTTTCTATGTTGTGGACAGAGAAGCCAAAAATGTTCCAAGCAAATAAAATGAGGTTTAGTAGGTCACAGCAATCTAGTGAAGGCATGTATTTAAAGAAAGAGAGAGAGAGAAAAGAAAAAGGCATTCGGGTGCCTGCTTTGGAAGCTGAAGGCAGTATTTTTCACTGAGGACATACAACAACTTTTACAATACAAACAGTTACATTCTATGTTTTAAAATAGCAGCAATTTTAATGTAGTATTTAATTTCTAGTTGCAGTCTCATCAAATCTGAGTAAAAAATACCATATTTAATTTATGACAATCTCCAATTGAATGGTACAAGTATAATAACATTTTAACATATCAAAAATATTGAGTATCAATGTAAATTCTGTCCAGGTGGCAACTCTTGCTTGATAAGAAATATAAAACTTATTATTGTAACAAAATTACGTAAAGTGAATATTTCATAATTCCATCTAAAACTTAAAGAGTACACACTAAAGAAAAAAGCAGCAATTCATTTCTAAAATTGGATCCCATTTCATAGTAAAAATATTAAAATACTTATTTCTTTCAACCAATAAGAAAACATGTGTGCCCAAGTTAAAGTGCCAATACATTAAATATCAACTTATCCCTATACATATTATTCTTACGAATTTATATTTTTCCACTAATCAACAGTTTGAACCAATGATTGTAGCATTCTAAATATTTTAAAATGTTACTATAATACCTATAATTTATACTGAATGATTAATTTAAAATATAAAAATTCCAAGACCCTTGGTAACAGTAAGGAGACAAATTCGTTGAACAGTACGTCCAATGAATGCAATACTAAATAGTACAAACACATACTAGATGTATGACTATCAAGTGGCGGACGGCAATAAAAACAAAATAGTAACCTCTAGACAGTACTAAAGAACAAAACCAATCATGATTCTAGTATCAGACTGATTATGATTGGTATCAAACAGTAAAAAGGGAAAAAACAAAATTAAAGTGAATAGTAATTTTAATAATGCAGGCACAGTGGGATGTAGGTGTGGCAGGTCAATGTTTGCATGCGATTAGAGGTCTTTAATGTGCAAATTAACGACATTAGGAACCTAAAATGCATTTTAACGCTATTTTTTTAATTTAATTTTTTTCTTACTTTTTTTCTACCCCAGCTCACCAGCATTTTCATGTTTTAACACTATCAAAGTCAAGTTTTTCTGCTTAGAGAAACTGCATAATATATACACTTACTGCATATATGCAATAAACTGGAAGTCTCTGCAGAATTATGAGAAATATACTTCAGAAATGCCCAACTTATTTCTTAATCTTACTTGGCAGTTACTTTTCTGCCAGGTGGAGAAATATTATGTCTTTTATTGAGGTCTATCTTGTTTAGGTGAGACAGTTTATGGCTTAGGTAAGAAGCTCTGAAACAGTTTAAAGCAAATTTTTTAAAGTTGTGTATATAAAGTTGCTAATGACGAGTCTGTGATTTTCAAGTTATAGAAAAAAGGCCCTGGAGATTAAAAATTAATATACACAGCTTTTCATAGAAAGATGGTATTCAAATTATCACCATCACAATCTCTTTGTAATTAAATAAACCACAAATCAGATTTTCCCGGCATAAAATTACTCATGCCAGTGAATTAAGAATTTTAGAGCGCACAAACATTTTAGCCTTTTAAAACAAAAGTATCCTGAACAGACTGTAAGTTACTTTCCACGCTAGTTGTTATTTCTAATATAACTGTGATAGGACAACTGCATACATCTTAACAGTTACTACAGAAATGTCCTTTTCCACTTTCGTACACTAGACACTAGATGTCAAAGACACATAAAAACCTAAAAGCTAAAATGTTAAAGTTTGACTGTGTTGAAGATTTTTCTTTAATAAAGCTACTTATTTTTTGTTAAATGATCCACCTTCTACTCTGCATTCCAGGTACTTGTCCAACTCTGCCTCCTTCTTCACTGCTTCTGGCGATACTTTGGGTGCATTTGGAAAACAGATCAAAATCACACTCATGTTGTCTCGACTTCCCTGGGAAGAAAAAAATTTGAGAAATCTGAGTTTTCTTTTTGCTCTTCAAAGCCTTGAGAACCTTTACAGCTGTGCCAATTAGCTACACTTGTTCTAGTGAAAATGTTACTTTTAGGGAGAAAAATTATATATTTGCGCGTGCACGCGCACGCGTGTGTGTGTGCAGTGACTCCCACTCCCCCAAACAGTATAGAGAGAATACAGTATAACCAATACTCCAAAAGACAGGAGAGAAACATTACAGGTTAATCGCACTGTAATAATAGTTTTTTATAATTCTATAAAACAATACTATTTGTAAACATTTACTGGTGACTTAATTTGAAGTGATACCTAACACAAATATACATGTACACACACATTCATTCCATACAACATGACAAAAAATTTTAGCGGCATTGTTTACAATAGGATTTGACCTGCAGTTACACGTACCTGATAAAATTACATTTAAAATAAATTATAAATTGTGGGGCTAATACATTTGCTTCATAAGTAGAAATATGAAATAAGAGGTAAAACTACACATAAGGTTTATAAACTAGCTTTTAACTTGTATAATTTTAAAAACTGACAACTTTTAGGAACTACATTCATTTTTAAAGACATCTAAGTATTCAAATGCTGTAATTAAAATATTTGAGTATCAAATATATCTAAGAATTTTTAAAAGTCAACATTTGTTTTAAAAAAAATCAAAGAATAAGTTAATAAGCATTATTGACAAAACAGAACAGAGTGTGGCAGAAAAAACACTGAACCCAAGTCAAGGGCTTGATTTTCTAGTCTTAATGCTGCTACCAATGTATAAAACCTTGTACAAGTCATTTATAATATCTCTAGGAAAGGGTGTAGCATGTATTATATGCTAAACTAGGCATTATATATATATACACACACACACACACACACACACACACACATGCTTATTAATTCCTCAACAGTCCTATAAGATGCTATTATCTCCATTTTAAAGCTGAGAGAGATTGAACAATTTGTTCAGGAATGTAGAGTACAAAAGTAATAGAGGTAGGCTTTGGTCTCAAGTCTGTCTGACTCGTTAAAGTTTGTAGAACCTTCTCTGGCTTCAGCTTCCTCATTTGTAAAATAAAGGGGCTGAGCTAGCTCACCTATGTATATTATCCTATTTGATCCTCCTGACAACCCCATCAGACAACAAAATAATGTCTTACCCTTTTTATGATGAAAAAAACTGATTATTCAGAGTTTAAATAGCTTACCTAAAACCATACAGTCTCATATTAAGTCCTTCTGACTCCATGTACAAGGCTATTTCTATTACATCACATCTAATGATCACTACATTCCTAAGTGCTACAGACCCATTAAACCTTAGTTTCAAAGTATTAGGATATCATAAATGTACTGAGATATCACATGGTCAAAATATTAAATCTCTAAAATGCTTTTCATTTATAGACACTAAGGCCTAACCCTCCCCATCCTCTTTCTTTCAAAACATGCGTTCTGATAAAATCTTTTTACCTTTGATAATCTTCCACATTATTACAAAGCTCAAGTAGTAAGACTAAACATTCAGCTTATAACTCTTGCAGATATGGTAACTGGGTAATTTATTTCTGCATAGTGTTCCTATGATATATTTTCATAACTGGTGAACAGTATCCTACAGTATCCTACAATTGTGCCAAAAACTTAGTTTTCAGAATTACAGATTCTAAGATGATTAAATACTAGGGTAGTGATTAATACGACATAAAATCACTTTATGTTTCTTAAAAAAGTCTAGCTACCTTATATAAACAGGTGTCGACTACTTCATTGCAAACTTTCTCAAGGTCATCAGTGACTTCAAGTCTGGATCTTACAAAATCACAGAGCTCTTCATTTCCCATAACATCCCAGATACCATCACATGCAAGGATAATGAACTGATCATCTTCTTCAGATCTTTCAATATCATGGACTTCAGGCTCTGGTGAGACAAGCTGCTCAGTAGGACCTTTTCCATGGACACATTTGTAATCAAAATCCCCAAGGGCCCTTGATACAGCCAGAGAGCCATTCACACGCTGAATCATTACAGAGCCACCTGCATTCTGAATTCGTTCTTTTTCCAGCGGATTACTTGGTTTGTGATCTTGTGTGAAGAAATGAACTTTCCTGTTCCTACAAAGTAAACCTCTTGAGTCTCCACAGTTAATGAAATAAGTATGTTGGGGAGAAATTAAGACACCTACAGCTGTTGACCCACTTCTATCTGCACCATGTTTCTTCTCTGACATAACTCTCATGTGTTCATCAATCTCCAGAAAACCTGTTCTGATTCCATTCTTTACATTTTCCACAGATGGTGCTCCTGCAGACCCTTTAAAATCCTGGTTATTGGTGATGTGATCTAACAAATGCTCACAGCAGTATTTGGCAACCTGAGAACCAGCATGCCCATCATACACAGCAAAGAATGACCACGATTCAAGTCCACTTGGCAAACCGATCACAGCCGTATGCGCATCCTCCATTTCAACACGCCAACCTTGCATGCTGCTTAGCCCATATCGCAACCCATTACCCTGCCCCTGGGCATTATGCTTTTCCATCTTTGGCTTGTCTAAAAATGCTCCCATTATGTCTTGATCCTCTAGGTCTGCAAAGGAAGAGAAACAGAAAAGTCAATAACTGTCTTATCAACAAAATATGTACCAAACAATCTTTTTAGTAAGTGAAAGAGATATGCAGGAATTCAAAACTCTTGTATTAAGCAGACATTCATTGTGTTGCCAACTTTGAATCTGGAGATTAACAAGGAGGAACTGGGGGAAAGCCTGACGAAGCACAGCGCACAACAGACAAAAAGGCAGAAAAAAACTAAAGCACTGGGATAAAGGGGAGAAGGCAGAAAGGAGACCTGGCAGTGGCCATCAACTTAAACGAACCAGGCCAAGTGTTTAAAGATACAATGAACATGTGTAAGCTCAGGATTAAGTTGTACATGTATCAATCAAGAAAAGCCAAGCGAATTCATGACATACCCAAAAAACCTACTAATTCAAATATCTTGGTTGAACATTCAGGGATTTTCAAGCTTGATTCCAAACTCCCTAGTTTTATCGTCACTGCATGAACTCTGAAAACCTAAAAAATAATCTACTCACAATGCTCCAAATTTGCATGCTCCTTCAAGCCTTTGCTCATGTCAGTTTCCTTAACTGGAAACTCTTGCCTCATCCTTTCTATTTATAGAAAAAAGTGCACCTATGCTTTTAAGTCTAGCTTACATTCTACCTTTTCCATGAGGTTTTTCAGTCTTTGATAAAGTAAGTTATTAAATTACTATAAAAGCTCTAGCCTCAAATTTCAAGTTGCAAGCAATTATATATACAGATAACAAAGTGTACTATATACATATATAACACAATTACTACTAGTAATCTATTAATCAAATAGTAATAACATGTACCATTATTATTATACTCTATGACCATTAGGTATATAAAGAAAATCAAAGGGTCTAGTGACAGCCCTGCTGACAAGCCTGAAGGCTCAGCTAATCGAATCCTTTCCCAATACTCAAAATTTAACACTCCCTGGTCTAGAATGGGCCCACACAAGGCAAAAAGACAGCTGGTCAGAATTTACCTTGGCCCTTACCTGAACAATGGCTTAGAACTGTAGAGACCTGGGTTCAAATAATCAAGTAAGTCACAATTGAACTAAAGGCAATCCGAAAGAAGGATAGCATGACGAACAGAAATTTAATGGAGGTGAAGAGGAGTTAGGTAGTAGGGAATAATGGCGGAGAAAAGTATCTAGGTAAATCACTATGCAGCTTTGAGCCTAGGGTATTGATGATGCTAATGATACTCAGCTCAGAGAGGGAACTTTGAGAAAAAGGGCAAGAAGAAAATCCTCCTAGGAAGGAAAGAAAAACATTTGTTTTCCCCTTCATTTTCCACGTAGGTCCAAACTGATACATAAGCAGAAAAGACTGGTTGATTGGCATGATAAAACCATCTGCCTCTGCCTCCTAGTACAGTTCAACTAATGGAACGTAAGTAATGGAAACTAGCTATCATTCATCCTTTACGGTGATATTTATCAGATTATTTTTCTGACATCAAGTTGATACACATTGCAAAGGTGAGTATTTTGATTGGATAAAGAATAACGTAATAATGACACCTTATTAGCAGGCAATGTTTAAGAAGCAGTCTAAGTCCCTCTGGTAAGTGTTTTACAAGCATTACTTCATTTAATCTCTTCAACAACTCTCTAAGGCAGGTAATAATATTATCTCCAAATTACAGATGAAGAACCTTAGCCAAGATTAAATAACTTGGCCAAGATCACTCAACTAATAAGTTTAATGGCATCAGGGCTCTGCTTCAAGTCTGTGTGACTCTAAAGCATTGTTAACCCCTAAGAAAATGGGTCTCTACCATGGCTGTGCAACAGAAAAATAAGTATTTCCAAATCAGAATTGCCAGGGTTGGAACCTAGGTATCTATGATTTTTAAATTTTCATATGTGATTCTGAGACACAGTAAGACTGCAAACTGCTGGAAAAGATTAGATGCAATGCCTAAGGCAGAAGATGGGGGCACGTTAAGGACCCACAAGAAATAATCAACCAAAATTGCAGTAATCAAGACCACTATCCTAGGTTACAAAACCACTATCCTAGACTAGAAACAAGGTGAAGCTTTACATAGGAAAGACTCCACTATCTTGAGAAAAGGTAAGAAAAAAAGAGATGTGAGTGAAACCCAAAAACTTAAACACATTTAAGAGACAAACCAACAGAAGAGAATAGTAATGACAAACTTTCTTCCTCTAAGAATTCACCAATAGCATGAAGTACTAAAGAAAATAAGTTACAAAATCAGACCAACGTGAGTTTAAATTCTGGCTCTACTACTTAGTAATAGTGTGACTACTGAACCTTTATGAGTCTCTTTCTCCATCTGTTCCTCTATAAAATGTATATAAGAAGGTGGCTGGGTATGGTGCCTTACGCCTGTAATCCCATCACTTTGGGAGGCCGAGGTGAGCAGATCACGAAGTCAGGAATTCTAGGCCAGCCTGGCCAATATGGTGAAGCCCCGTCTCTACTAAAAATAAAAATTAGCCAGGCATGGTGGCACAGGCCCGTAATACCAGCTACTTGGGAGGCTGAGGCAGAAGAATGGCTTGAACCTGTGAGGCAGAAGTTGCAGTGAGCCAAGCTGAAATCGCATCACTGCACTACAGCCTGGGCGACAGAGTGAGAGTCCATCTCCAAAAAGAAAAAAAAGTATATAAGAAGGCACTAACCTTACAAGATTCTTATGAGGATTAAATGAAATAATGTATACAGTGCACAAAGTATAGTGTCTAGCACATTATAAGTAATATAGACATTATACGATTATTACACCATTTTTTCTGCCAGAGGAGGCAGTCAATCACAATATTTCCTCCTTGCTGCCAGCTCTGATTACCATTACATTAAACTTCTACATGATATACTTTAAAAGACACTTTAAACACTTCATTAGTAAATAGGGGAAGGCACATTTAAAACAAATGCCATTTCTCATCCATCTGGCAAAATCAAGAGTTGATCAGAATGTGGAGAAACAGGAACTCCCCTAGAGTGCTGACAAGAGTTTAAATTGGTTCAACCACTCTGAAATGCAACTGGCAACAGCTAGTTGAAGAAGCTGAAGATACACTTAAGCAAATACTCAGCAATTCCACTTCTAATTGTAGATCTCAAAACAATGTTTTAAAAATAATGAACATGGGTGATAAAATCAGTTTAATCAGTATGGGTTACACACAACTCAATCAGCTGGGCTGTGTGTAAACTGCATTTTAAAAAGATAAAATAGGCCAGGCACTGTGGCTCACGCCTGTAATCTCAGCACTTTGGGAGGCTGAGGTGGGTGGATTAATTGAGGTCAGGAGTTCGAGACCAGCCTGGCCAACACGGTGAAACCCTGTCTCCACTAATACAAAAAATGAGCTGGGTGTGGTGGCAGGCGCCTGTAATCCCAATTACTCAGGAGGCTGAGGCAGGAGAACTGTTTGAACCTGGCAGGTGGAGGTTGCAGTGAGCCAAGATCATGCCATTGCACTCCAGCCTGAGCAGCAAGAGTGAAACAATGTCTCAAGAAAACAAAACAAAACAAAATAGAGTGCATCCCAGGTGATAAAAGTAAGTAAATACTGTTTCTTGAAGTCTTTTTCCAAGTGTATATTTGTATTTACTAAACTGAGGTGTATATAATTCTTACTGTGGTCACAATAAAAAGTATGAAACATGCTGTCTTGAAGAAACTCTCCCACCCATCCATCCAAGGTGACCTGTTCAATGATCTTTTTGGAGAATCATAATAGTCAGTGTTGGAAATAACCTAACTGCTCACTAGAAGGTAGAATGAATAAATAACAGAATACAATTTATCAAAAACAGATCTAATTACATAAACACAGCTATTTCTAAAAAAACAAAAGAAGACAATATGCTGAACAAGACAGCAAAACAATTCTATACACATATTTGGTGAAAGTATAAAAACAAGGATAGGATGAATACAGACAAACTTCAGAATAGTGGCTGTAAGCTCCATGAGAGCAGGGACTTTTTGTTTTATTCACTGGTGTCTTCCTAGCACTTGGAGCACAGCCTAACACACAGAAGAAGTTCAATCTTTGTTGAATGACTAGTTTCTCTCTGGGAAGACAAAGAAAAGAGAATGGCTTCAGGAAAGGGTCTAACACAATGGGATACAGCTGTATCTGCAACTGGTGTTTCCCGGACTTTGAAGCAGTAACAGGGAATTTAGGAACACAGTATCTGCTTTAGTTTTTCTAAATTATCTCTGCTTTTAGCTTTTCTTTGGTTCATCTAAGGTAAGCTGAATTCCTTCAAAAGTTACCTGTACTAAGAAGTCAAAAAAAAAAAAAAGAGAAGAAAAAAAGAAACTGAGAGCCAAAGAAAAGCAGACCATGAAATCTTTTAAAAGCACATAGGATTGTCTTAACTAAGATTCACATCTATATTAGATTAGGAGCCTGGCTTTCCTCCTTATTCTTTTCTATAGCCTACATTTTTATCTCTGAACAATTCATGAGATAACCAGTGGTCACAGGCTTAATAACAACATCTAACATTGATGGAGAGATTACTACTAGTCAAGCACTGTTCTAAAGTTTTGTATATCTATTAACTTCTTTAATCTTCACACCAATCCTAAAAGATAGGTACCCTGTTTTACTCATGAAGAAACTGAGCCACAGTGAGGTTAAGTCATCTGTTGAAGGTCAACAGCAAATTGCCTTATCTCTGTGTCTCAATTCCCTTAACTAGGATGAAGGAGGGAGGCTGAGGAGGGAGGTACTATGCTTAAGACACTTGACATCTACTAGTAAAGCATTCCTCAACTTCCTCATCTGTACAGTGGGCATATTAATACTTTCCTCTGAATGCTGTTGCAAGGTTTAAATGAGGCAATGCCTTGCAAGGCACCCATACGGAGCCTGGCAAAAATGAGGCACTCAGCAAGCAGACACTGTTTAATTACTAATTCCTACACACACAGCCACATCTAGATTCCAACCTCAACTAGCAGGGAACTTACTCTCACTTTTATAAAGAAGTACAGTAGTTATTTTCCAGATATACACATGAAACTACCAAATGATTAATTCTTTAAAGATAGAATATACTTTCTAAAAGCAAACCCCAGACTTTAAAAAATATATACAGTATATTAGAATATAAAAATGTAACAAACCAAGTAACCATCTGATAAAATTTTACGTTTAGTTCCATAGCAACTGTAAATACATAGTCAAGGGTAAATTAATAGTTTTGTGGCTGGACTTTTACATACTGAAAATAGGCAATATAAAAATCTTACCTCCTTGGGTTCTGAATAATTTGTAGAGTCCTGGTGAAGCAGCCAACTATAAGCTACATGGATACAAGAGCTGATTATATAAATATAATACCAAAAAGTACTTACTTGCAAATGCTATGTTTACACAGTCATCTTCATAAGTGGACTACTAAAGAGTATTTTATTTAGTCCAATAATTAAATTGGCATATATCCATAAACAGTAAATCTCAAGGGGATTGAATTTGTCCATGAAAGTTTTTAGTTTCTGAGAGAAATTTTAGTTCTCACCTAGTCATAAATCTATTCTTGACTACAAGCTGAGTCTCATCACAGCACTACTATTATCGGTTGATCTAAACTTTTCAAAACAAAGTACTGCGACAAAAAATAAGACTGAATTAATATTTGACATAATCAGAAAATTTTGTGAATATTTTGTACCTTTTAAAACCAAACTAATCTCTAAATTGAAAAATTCTAAGGCTGGGCCAAGAAGTCATTAATTAATGTTCAGCTGCTGCCTTTTACTAAGCAAAGCTGAACTCATAGTAGAGTCTTGAACCTGGTCATTTGGTTTAATCCACTCAGGATTATAGTGAATAATAATTTTTTAAATGCTCTATATATTTTGTTGTTAAAATCCCTAAGCAACATGTCACCCCAAAGTAACAAGAGTTATTCAACGACAATTTGAGCAGAATCCTTAAAAAGTTGAGTAATAAAACCCTACATTATATTTTTCTATTTACCTAGGGACACATAGCCTAATAGAGAACCCCTCCAGGCTCTATAAACAAAGGACATAGATACATACAATGTGGAGAAAATTATATTCTCTTAGCAAATAATACCAGAGTGATTCTTACTAATATAACAAAAGAACACTGCTAAACAGGCATTTCAAGAAGGGTGGATGCTGGTAACTAGAGGACCTTAGATGACCACTGAGATAATAGGTTTGGTTTTAAACATTTGGGAGAAAAATTTAGAGTAGACTTGCATTAGAGATAAGAAATCTAAAGGCTGAAGGGAAATCCAAAGAGAAAAAAATATACAGTAAGAGACTACAAGCTCCCTGGGGAAGGTGGGGAAAAGGAACATTAACAAACAGCACAGGCCACAGTGTATAATACGGCAATATTCAAATTATCTGCAGGAGATGTAGAGCATAAACTCTCTACTGCTACCAAATCTTTATATTCTACATTGCTCACTAATGCTTACATATGTATGGACTTTGTCCTCAAAGATAAGGACAAATGGTCAGCTGACTTCTGGAACGCACATTTATTGAACAATAGAGTATTAAGCAATATACTGCATACCTGGGGTTCAAAGAAGAAATGCATAACTCTTGCAGCTACATCTCTATAAAGGATAATTTACGCTACATAAACTACACTTAATTTCCCAAGCTATGTGAAATAGTAATAAATTCTAGTTTGTAATCCAAGGCAGCCATCTCAAAGTTATCCATGGTAATGAGAAATAAGCACATTAACAAAACTGTAGCAAATCTGGAAAAAAAAAAAAAGGCTAATCTTTGGAAATTTTTCTCCCATTTGGAGCTGAAATTTCCCACTGATTGTTGCTTTAAAAATGATTAGAACCATGGTGGCACATGCCTGCAGTTTCAGTGCTTTGGGAGACTCAGGTGGGAGGACCACTTGAGGGCAGTTCAAGACCAGCCTGGGCAACACAGCGTGACCCTGTCTCTGAAAAAAATAATTTTAAAAAAGAAAAGCAGGGCATAGTGGTGAATGCCTGTAGTCCTAGCTACTCAGGAGGCTAAGGAAGGAGGACTGCCTGGGCCCACGAATTTGAAGCTACAGTGACCTATAATGGTGCCACTATACTCCAGCCTAGGCAACAAAGACACTGTCTCTAAAAAATAAAAATAATAAAAAATTACTCATATTTATAGTTACAAATTTGATTTTGATAATGTGTGTAATTAATCAGAGCCAAAATGTAGAAATGACTTGTCTAAACCTATTTTACAAATGAGAAGGTGCAGAGAAATAGAATAATTTGCCCAAGGTTACAAAGCTGGTTCAGCAGTAAGGTTAAGAATAAGACTTAGGTTTCTAGACTTACACTCCAATTCTCCTACATGTGCTATCCTGTATACTTGCAAATGAGATAATGATAATCTAAATGTGTAGGTTTTTTAAAGACAACGTACAAGATAAGGAAGACTGTCACAGAACAAAACTAAAACTTCCCTCAGCGCCGTATCTTCTTCTGCCTACAAGTCTATGTATTTTCTTTTCTAAATCTCTAAAACTGCCAAAGATAAATGATCTTAAAAAAAAAAAAAAAAAAAAAAGGAAGAAGAGAAAAGAAAGAAATCTAAAATTTTCTGTCTGGGACTGAAAGGTAACAACAGTGAACTAATTACAATTTCTAGCAAAGCCAATTTCAGATACTTAGGCTAAATAAAGTGTAAAAATGAACATAGAAAAATAAGATGACTTTTTCTTAATGCAGCAGTTAAAAAGAGGGAGAGGGAGACTCAGTATTCATTAGCGCAAAATTAGAAACTACCCACCAAGATACGAGATGACATTGAATGAATAAAACAATTGCAGACTGACTGTCAATTAAAAAAGAGGCACTCTGAAAATAGTTTCATGGAAATGAAAAGCAATTTACTGAATTGAAAATTGCAATAGAGACAATGAATGGCAGATTGGATGCTACAGGAAAAAAAAGGATCAATAAATGAGTGAATCATTTCAATGAATTCTTTCAGAACCCTCTCCTCCTACTTTTCTGCTGTAATAGGACTGTCCTCTCAATGATGATAAATCCTCTACTAGACTAGCTTTGGTGCCCATGTTTCAAAGGAGTCTTAAATGACTTACAGTTTTTTCAGGGATCTTACACTATTTTCCTTTTTCTCCTTTGTATCAACCTTTCTCAGTTGGAGTGTGACTTTTAAAGCCACAAGTGTCACCTATGTTACCCATTTAAAATAAGTTTTCATGTGACTTATTCCCCTCGAGCTACCCACCTGCCTCTCTTCTCTTTACAGTTAAACTTCTTTAAAAAAATGTTGATGCTCCAAAAGGCTGTCTGGCCATTCTACCAAATCAAGTTCCTCCAAGTCACTTAATCTACGGGATACTTTTAGCCCTCCTCTAACTGGTTGCTCACAGAAGCATTCAACTTTAACACTCCCTCCAGAAACACTCTTCCCATTGGCCTTTCAAGATGCTACACACACTCCCAGCTTTCTTCCTACCCCTAAGCTTTTTCGTAGTCTCCTATGCAGGCTCATTTTCATCTCCCAAGCCATTAAACATTGGCATTCCTCAAGGCTTACATGTAGACCGTTTTCCCATTCTGTGCTGCCTCCCTGAGCACTCTCACATATCTGCAGCTTTTACGAGTGAATGGCACCATCATCCACCAAGGTGAATACAAACCAAGAACATTCACTGGGTGTGGTGTTGCATACTTGTAGTCCCAACTACTTGGAGGCTGGGGCGGGAAGATTGATTGAATCCAGGAGTTCAAGACCAGCCTACGCAATACAGCAAGACCCCAACTCAGAAAAAGAAATAAAAACTAAGGATATATTTGATACCTCTCTCTACCTCATCTCCCATCTGTCCATCATCAAATCCCATGGGTTATATGCTTCCTAAACATTCTCAAATCTGTCTACTTTTTTTCTACCAATGCCCTGGTCTCAAGCTACCATCATTCTCACTGCAGAATACTAGCTTCTTTAGTCTCTTCACATGGATCCTGGCATCCCTCTAATTCATTCTCCAAACTGCAGCCTAAGGAAATCTTTCAAAATGCAAATTTCACCATATCACTTCTGTACTAAAAGTTTCTCCAACGCTTTCCACTGCTGGGGGTAGGAGGTGGATAAAGAACTGCTTAACATGGCTCACATGAAGGCCCTGGATAGTCAAGTCCCTACCTACCCTCTCCAGCCTCATCTCACTTCATACTGTCCCTTCCCACTACATTCTCTACTCCAACCACAAGGGCTTTCTTACAGTACCTCGTACTTATCATACCTCCTTCCTCCAAATATATAAACAAATGCTACTTTCCCTACCTTAACAGCTATTCTCTCATGTCTTAGTTAATTCCTACTCATTCTTGAGATCTCAACTCAAGCATCAGTTCTTCAAAGGAGCTTCCTTTGAGTTCCCTAGGTCAACTCCCCTAGCACAAAGTATATAGTAGATTATTAATAAATATTTGCTGAATAAACTCAAAGAAAAATCAGATGCAAATAAAAATTCAGTAACAAGGAGAGTGCACCCAAAAGTAAATATGCATATAAAAAACAAGACTTTCTGAAGGAGAAACAGAGAAGCTATCATCAAAGTAATGAGAAGCAAGTGTTCCTCAGTTGAAGCCTTTTCAAAATTAACAAGCTCACTGAATTAACTGTTCAAAACCCACTCCTAGTTGTTCACAACTATACAAATGCAAGGAAAAGAAAAATAAATACTATAATGCAAGGTTCTAGACAAAAACATGAGCAATCATAAAAGGAAAGAATATCAAATTGGTATTAGCCATCTTAACAGCAAAACTGAATCCAAAAGGTATTAGAGAATAAACCAAGTTCTAAGAGTAAAGGTTCATGAAACTAGAATAACATATCACCAAACTGATAATGGGTATGGATATAAAGAGCGTATGAATGTATGCTTTGTGTCCTCTGTGTCTTTTTTTGTTTTTGTTTTTGAGACAGAGTCTCACTCTGTCGCCCAGGCTGGGGTGTTGCGGCGCGATCTTGGCTCCTGGATTCAAGTGATTCTGTGCCTCAGCCTCCCAAGTACCTGGGATTACAGGCATGCGCCATCACGCCCAGTTAATTTTTTGTATTTTTAGTAGAGATAGGGTTTCATCATGTTGGCCACGTTGGTCTCAAACTCCTGACCTCAAGTGATCCCCTTGCCTTGGCCTCTCAAAGTGCTGAAATCACAGGCATGAGCTACCAGCGCCAGCCTCCTGTATGTCTTAAAATGTCTTCCACCCTCATCCCCCCAACACTCCCACTAGTGTACACACATTCCTGGCTATAAAGTATACACTCATAACATCTTTATAAAAAATCTGTGAGAAAAAATTCCAGCCAAGCAAATATCTACTCATTATATTTCAAAACCAATTTCATCTCTATATGACTTTTCATTAGTTTAACTCTAATAACATGATAAAAAAGAAGAAACTTGAATTCATAAAAATAACACATCTAGAAAAACAAAATCATGAACATAAAGTAAAAAGAACTTAGACTTGCCCAATTATCCAATAATTGGGAGACACTTCATGTCACGTGACACATCAACATCAAAACACATATGAAACATAAAAAAAATGGAAATACCTGTCATCACAAGATTAAAGTTAAAAGTTATAGGTCTATCCAATATGTGATGCTGGACAAGTCCTCTGGCTTAATGTCTAACTTTCCTCATCAACAAATAAGCAACCTTGATTATCTGTCAATTACTTTGTTCTGAGAAATGTATAAAACGTTAAATGAGAAGACTAAAGTTCTGGGGACACCTAAGTAAACATCATTAGTAAAGTAATACTTTAAAATCATGTGGATGGAATTCCCATTAAAAAAACTCTTATTCTCAATATCAAGATTATAAGAGACACACAAAATTATTTCACTACAGCAAGACCAGCTTGTAAGAAATGCAAAGAAAAAAGCAGCTACAAACTAGGACTACAAGCTGATAACCTGAATTTGACCTTCACGTATTTCCTCTCCCCAGAACAACATGCATTCTCCAGAGTCCCTAGCAATCTTTATTGACCACATCCAATTCAATTCATGTACTTTTCCACCATGGCATCAGAGTTTGCATCATTCGGTAAAGAGGACAATATCTGTGATTCTAACAAACAGCAGAATCTATGAGGCTTTACTCTAATCCAATTTTTGACTAATATGTCTGCCTCACTCTAAAGTAGCAAAACAAAATGATACCTAGTAGGCTGAATAATGACTCCCAAAGATACCAGTCCTAATCCTATAAATGTTACCTTATTTGGAAAAAAAGGTCTTTGCAGATGTGATTAAGAATCTTGAGATGGAGAGAGAATCCTGGATTATCCAGAGACCTCTAAATGAACTCACATGTCCTTAGAAGAGAGAGTCAGGGGAAGATCTGAAACACACAGAGAAGGTGATGTGAAGACAGAGCAGACAGAGATTTGAAGACGCTGGTCTTAAAGATTGGAGGGATGTGGCTACCAAGCAAGTGATGAGGCTGACAGCCACTGGAAAGTGAAAAAAAGCAAGAAACAGATTCCTCCTTAAAGCCTCAGGAGTGAGCACATTCTTGGTGACACCTTGATTTTGGCCCCGTGAAAATGATTTTGAACTTGTGGCCTCCAGAACTGTAAGAGAATAAATCTGTATTGTTTTAAGCCACCCAGTTGGTGATAATTTGTTATAGCAGCCATGGAAATTAGCACAATGCCCAACAGTCAAGTTCCTCTGTTGAGAAGGAAAACCCGCCAAACTTGTAAAGATGAAAATGTGCAGTAATTTCAACAAGCATCACGAGAAAAATCAAGAGAGACAAAAGTTTCTTACCTGTAACAGGTTAATAGAACCAAATCCCTATCATTTCTCTAAAAAATACTGAAATATGATAACTAAAATAATTTAATATAATTCAGCCTGTTAAATTCCAAGGAGGAAAGAGGTAATGGTATCCTAGTATACTGACAGAAAGGCAAGGAGTATCTAGTTACACTATTTTTGGGCAAACAACAGAGGAAACTGCCACCCTTTAAGTAAAAAAACAGAAACAAAATTTATGGAACTCATACAAAAATTCTGAAATAAAAAAGTACTCAAGAACATGATGTCACAGTCTAGAAGATTTGCCTTAGAAAACTAGGTGACAACTTACATATAAGAAAAATTTTAAAAACCTAATTTGTGAAATAGGAATGAAAAGAATCTAGAATATAAAAAGTATCAACAGAGGCTTAAAAAGAGATATTTGAGAGAAAAAATATCATTGCAATATTTTAAATGTCATGAAAAGTAATGAGGAATGAAGACTCTAGAGCAAACAATCTGCAAGGGGCAAAAATGAACAGGACAAAAACCATCCAGTATGCAAGTAAGCATAAAGAAACAAAAGCAAGTAGACTGGAGAAAAGATACACACAATGCAGATCCAACAGCTTAATTAGCACACTGTAAATAAGAAAACCAAATAATGGAGGAAAAATTAAATTTCAAAGACAGAAGAAATAAATCATAAACTAAGAACTGAACTTGTTGATTGAATGGCATTTATCGAATACTAGATACATTTAGTAGAAACTGACCAATACCAAAGCATAATCTGAAGATTATGAATTTTAAGAATACAATTCAGACAAAATAAACATGCCATCGGCTGGGCGCGATGGCTCACGTCTGTAATCCCAGCACTTTGGGAGGCCGAGGCAGGGGGTCACCTGAGGTCAGGAGTTCCAGATCAGCCTGGCCAACGTGACAAAACCCCATCTCTACTAAAAATATAAAAATTAGCCGGGCGTGATAATGAATGCCTGTAATCCCAGCTACTCGGGAGGTAGAGGTAGGAGAATCGCTTGAACCCAGGAGGTGGAGGTTGCAGTGAGCCTAGTCACACCATTGCACTCCAGTCTGGCTGACAGAGCAAGACTCCATCTCAAATTAAAAAAATAAAATAAACATGCCAAAAAAAAGAAAAAAAAAAGAAAAAAAAGAAATCAGGCTGGCCCCAGACTTCTTTGCAACATCAGATGATAGGCAACGAAGTAATGCCTATAAACGTTGAGGATAAAGAGGTTTTATTCCAAGAATACTATGACTAGCAAGGTTGTCATTTATATGTAAAGGCCATAGGAAGACATTATCAAATATGCCAGCCCTAAAGTAATGTTATCCAAATTTCATATCTGAAAAAAAAGAAAAACTATTTAAAGATAGATTCATGCAATCAAGAGACTAATCAAAACCAAGAAACTAAAAAATAAAGATGTCAGTATAAAACTGCTTTGCTGTGGTCAAAATACACTAGGCAAAAAAGATACTAAGAATTGCAATTTCAATTTCAGACGAAGTAAATCACAAGGAATAAAGCAATAAACAGAATAAGAGCCACGTTTTAAATTGGTAAAAGATGTGGTCCAAAATTTCAAGACTATATATTCTGTTCAAACACACTTAAAACATTAATTGAAAAATCAAACATTTATTGGATTATATGTTGGAAAGAAAAGCTTATAGATTTCTCACACACTCCCCCATCCTACCCCACAGACCAAAAAAAAAAAAAAAAAAAAAAAAA